>NC_064810.1:67441988-67599303 GCF_023721935.1 Panthera uncia | reverse complement strand
GAGAGAGAGCACAAGTGGGAGGGGCAGAGAGAGAGAGAGAGAGAGAGAGATTGAGATTGAGAGAGAGAATCCCATGCAGGCTCTGCACTGTTAGCTCAGAGCCCAGCGCAGGGCTTTATCCTACGAACCGTGAGATCATGATCTGCGCCAAAATCAACAGCCAGATGCTTAACCGACTGAGCCACCCAGGCACCCCCCCCCCTTGTGACCTCCTTTAATCTCAGTTACCTCCCAAGATCCCATCTCCAAATATAGTCACACTGGGGTTAGGGCTTTATCCCAGCAATTTTGGAGGATATATTCAGTCCATAACATAGAGGGTTTGTGAATGACAGCTGTAGGTTTGTATCTTCCCCAGTATCAGGGTGCCCTCTCTGTGGGTGCGAAAGTCTTGTCTTGTAGGAAATTTGCTCAAAATCTTGAAGTCTCTACAAATTTCTGTGAACAAATTGTCACATTCCATCATTTACCTCAGATGAGGGTCAGAGTCCGAGTGTCCCTTGTACCTTAGAGCTTCTTCCTCTCCCGTCAGGTCAGGGCCAGGGAAGGCCTTTGGGAGGTCTGTGAGGCTGTCCCTCTGTGGGGCAGCCTGGTGTCTTCCCCAACTCAATTGGACAAAATGTTCTAGTTCTGAAAGTTCCAGAGAAAGAGGGGCACCTGGGTGGCTCAGTCAGTCGAGCGTCCGACTCTTGACTTTAGCTTGGGTCATGATCTCACGGTTTTTGAGTCTGAGCCTCATGCTGGGATCTGTGCTGAGCACGGAGCCTGCTTGGGATTCTCTCTCTCCCTCTCTCTCTCCCCCTCCCCACTGGAGCAGGCATGTGCATGTGCACACTCTCTCTCACACACACACACACACTCTCTCTCTCTCTCAAAATAAATAAACTTTAAAAATAAATAAAAGTTCCAGAAAAGGAGATTCATGCCATTAGCCCCTTCTAGGGAAGAGTCTGGAAATGAGTCCTGAAGAATGAAATCTCAGAAAGAGAGCTGTTGGGGTGGGGGTGACCTGTCCATCAAGATAGCAGGTCCTGGAGGAGAATGCCACCCCCCGTGGGACGTCGTCATCTCTGCCAGCCCCTCCTGCACCATCTCTTTTTTCCTCCTGTCCCTCCATCTCCCTTTCCCAGTACCCCCCCTGCACGCCTCATCTAGTTTCTGCATTATACCTTCCTGCCCCTGGGTGGGTCCTTCGTCTTAGATTTTTTTAATATGAAACATTTCAAAGTAGAGGGAATAGTGAATTCCCATATACATACCCATCATTTATGCAGCAACTGTCATGGTTTTTACCACATTTATTTTATTTATCCTCCCCCCCCCCTTTGCTGAAGTATATTAAAGCAAATTCTAGCCATCGTGTCAGTTTCTTTCTATATACTGAGTATGTATTTTGGAAAAAAGAAGAGACCTGCACCTGAACCTGACCTCTGCCTCTGTGCTCTCCTGGGTCAGTCACTAATGCCCTCGATGCTGTTTCTTCACTGTGATTTCTTCCCAAGGGTATGGTGTTAAGGTAAAATAAAGGAGCACTTAAAAAGAAGATCGGTGTAGTAAGAAGGTGCACCAGCTTATACCCGGAGGCTTGGGTTTTGTAATTAAACTGCATTCTCCCTGGTTGGAGCTCCTCCCTAAAGCCACGAAGGCTCTGTGGGACATGCTGCCCCCTCTCCCTGGTCGCAGGAAAAGTAATCATTTTCTAAATGGTCCCCCAGACGCTGAAGAGTGGCTCATTAGTCCTCCCAGGGGCCGCTGTCACCCCCGGGAGGACAAATGGCCCAGCTTGGAAAGAATCTGGGTCATTTTATCTTGCACCATGAAGACCTCCCCAGGGTTCTGATGAGAAGTGCTCTGACCATGACCACGAGACTACAGGTGCACTGGCACCTGGCATGGAGGTGTGCTCGGCTGGGGTGGGGCCGGGTGGGGGGGTGGTGGTGGGGAGGCTGGCTCGGGCTTTGTCCAAGTCTGGTTCCACGCTGTCTCCCCGTCCCCAGCTGAGCCACGGGAAGTGTAATGATTCTCATTCCTCTCTAACAAATGAATTTCTCGCTCTCTTGGCACACTAAGCCATGTTTACAGAAAATATCAGTCTAGAATAAACAGTTCCTGTCAGACCCCAGGGCCAGTGGGGACTGTGGAGGAACCCGTGGGTCTCCTCCCCGGTCACTAGAAGGGGCTTCAGTCCCTGCTGTGGCTCACCTCTGGGCTCTTCTCTCTGGGGGGTCCTAGAGGCTGATGTAGTAGTAGCTTTGGAGTTAGACAGCCTTGCACCCAAATCCTGTTTCCTGCCTTGACTGCCTGTGCGCCTGCAGGCAGGGTCACTTAGCTCCACAGAACCTCAGCTTCCTCATCTGTAAATCCTCAGAAGGGTGGCTTTAAAGAGGAGTTGTCAGGCCAAGCACCTAGCTCAGAACCGGTACTCAGAAATGTTGTCTTTTCTCTCTCCTGACTTGGAGCTCCCGTGTCCCCCTGGCATCACTTCTGGACACAGGGAACATTGACAAAACAAATCATTGTTGGTACAGTTTCTGAGGAGCATTTCCCATATTATTTCATTGGGGTGTCAATGATGTATTTATTGTCATCCTCATTTTACAGATTAGAAAAATGAGGCTCAGAGAAGTTAAGAAGATTTTACACAGTTGCACAGTAAGTGTGGAGGTGGGGCTGGGGTGAGGCACCAGCTAGTGGGTGAGATCTGTGCGGAGTGGAGAGGGCTGGGGATAGATGAGATATAGTACAAGCCTTTGAAGGTTCAGTGTCCCCACAAAGTCATTCTTCACTCACCCATCTAGGTAGGTCCCCCAGTAGTTTAAATTTTTTTTTAATGTTTATTTATTTTTGAGAGAGAGAAAGAGAGAGAGAGAGAGAGAGAGAGAGAGAGAGAGAGAGAGAGAGACAGAGCCTGAGCAGGGGAGGAGCAGAGAGAGAGAGAGACACAGAATCCGAAACAGGCTCCAGGCTCTGAGCTGTCAGCAAGAGCCAATGCGGGGCTTGAACTCACAAACTGTGAGATCATGACCTAAGCCGAAGTCAGATGCTTAACTGACTGAGCCGCCCAGGTGCCCCTGTCCCCCAGTAGTTCATATGCCTTTAGCTCACAACATACTACCTAGACCACCTTTTCAATCCCTCTCTCCTTTCCCCCCTGAGTTTCATTTTATTTGAATTGGAGCTGGCAGGCACCTTTGAGGTCACTCCCTTAGCTCTGAGAATGAGGCTAAGTGCACAGAGGTGAAGTGACCTGCCCAGGGGCACCCAGTCCACAGTGAGACTGGAACGTGACTCCCAGGCATTGCTCTGTCCACGGCACAACCTGCCCCGTACTTGGTCCCCCGCAATCTTTGCTGCTGTATACTCCTTCAAGGCAGACACCGGGGCTTTCGTGTCTTGGACTCAGTGCCATCAGGTTCGACAAATGCTTGTTGAACAAATCAAAGGGAAAGTGAACCACTGCCTCTCTTTGTCTTTTCTGAAGATAGAACATGAAATGCCTCAAGTTGCAGCCAGAGGGATTTAGGTTAGACTGACAGTAAGGTCAGGCAGATCAGCTTCCTGCGGTGGCCCTGCCGCCCCGAGTCTCTGGAGGCTGTGTAATCACTTGTCCTCTCTGGTGAAAGCCACACTGGTTTAGGATGTGGGTGGGGTGTAGTGGATACACTGCAGGTCTGGACCCACTTCAGGCCTCAGGTTTCTCAGGGGAGGCCCTCCCCAAGTGCATTTTTCTATGGTTCGACTCCAGAAATTCTGTCTGGGAGGGAACATCTCCCTCCCTCCTCAGGCTGAGATCAGAGGCCTCCCAGAAATGGACATCCTTCCTTGGGCCCCAGCCCACCCATGGGCCTGAGCTCAGAGCTCAGAGATCTCGTCAGGGACGGGAAGTGCTCCTGCCTGCCTGAGATTAGGGTTCGGGGAAGTGTTTTGTGTTTTAGGCAAACTCAGTGCTTACCTTCAGAAAGGTCACTACTTAAGAAAACACTACTTAAGCAAACAGCCTGGCAGGGTCTGTAGCTCCTCTCCTGCAAACCAGCAGCATTTCCAAGATGAAAATGGGAAAACAGAGCAGGAGAGAAAGGCTCTTCATCTCCTGGATGAGCCTGTGTTGTGTAGCCTGTGACTGCTTCTACTGCTGACGATGTCTCCAGGGCCTCTGTTACTTCTTACAAATCTCAATTTAGCCAGGAAACAAAGTCCAAGCCTGGGCTGTGAGGCCTGCCCTGTGGGGCCATGCTGGGTGTCTATAACCCTGTGAGAGAAGGCCCCGGCCATCGTGACAGGCGTGTTCACGGACAGGGCTATTTAGGGCACTCATCAAACAAGCAATAACCAGGACTGCCCTTTTTGTTTTGTTTTGTTTTGTTTTGTTTTGTTTTGTTTTGTTTTTAGCCTGAGGAAGGGTCCAGATGTTGCTACTTCTCCAGATGTTTTTTTGTGGTAAAGCCGAAGAGCAGAGATAGGAAATGAGGGGTGTGGAGGAGGTGGTTTTCAGAGCCTTCCACATAACAGATAACCAACTGATAATCTGTCCTCCATGGGGGCCCAGATTCCTTCTGTGCTGGACCTCCCCACTGAGCCCACCAACCTTCAAGCACATCCCTCTCGGGATTTTGTTTTTACCTTCTCTTAGACTCTCCGCCACCAGCACTGGAATTGCTGTCCTAATACCCTTAACGTGTCACCCGAAGAATGAGGCCTGGCCCCTTTGGGAATCGCAGTTTGAGGAGTGCCTGGACTTTTGGAGGACGTGTGGTTGCATTATCTGACATTTACTCAGAGCTAGAGGGAGACACATGGGGACAGTCCTATTGGATTCTTTCTCTGTCACTCTGTTCTCATCTCTCCCATCTCCCCTATTTCCTAGTGGGGAGAATGCTTTCTCTAAGGGCAGTCTGGTGGCAGGAATCTGAACTAAGACAGGGCACCCGGGCTGGGCCCCAGTAAGGCCCATGACGGAAGATGTTTCTCTCCTGCCATGACATTCCCCTTTTGGTCAAGAAGTTTCCCTGAAGGCTAGCCTCCTTCTTTCCTTCTGTCTCTTCTGGTCCTCCCCTATGTGAGTGAAGATTTTGTGGGAATGGGAGCCTTATTGGCAACTTCTAGAGGGGGAGGCAGATGTTCTGAATTCCTGGACACAGGGGCAGGGACCTGGGGTTCTGAAGCTCTGCCTGCAGGAAGAGGGCATGGTCCAGAAGGTGGGACATTCTCTTTGGGTGGGTTTGGTAAGTGGGCCCACAGGGTGTGGGGACAGGAACTGGACTGTGTTTGGAGAAGGGTGATAAAGGCTGCAGTCTGTCCACCTGGGACTCTGTTGTGCAGTCAACACAGGCAGAAAGCCCTGCATTGACCCACTCACCTGTATTGACATGTCAGCCCAGCTGCCCCATTAGGTTACACCATTCTTAGGTGTGTGTGCCAGAGCCTGGAGGCCTGGAGGCCTGGAGGCCTGGGTCCCCGGGCTGCCCTGGCCTCCAGAGGGTGACTTCAGGAGCAGATTTAAAACCCCTGCCCTGCTTCACTTTTAAGACCTGAGCTGAGCTTGTAGTGCTGGGCTCTTATTCTGTGGGAGCAAGGGCTTGGAGCATGTCTAGAGGATGGGTCTCGGTCCAGGGATGGGAGGCAGGCTAAGGAGAGCAGGCAGGAGCTGAGATCCTGGGCCAAGCTCAGGCCTTTGTCCTCTGTCCCCTCGGAGTTGCGTCAGCATCTGTTGTCTCTGGAGATTTCTCTCTCAGACTGGGAACTCTGAGGACACAGCCTCTCAGAATGTGACACCCCCCCGCCCCAAGTGCCCAGGCCAGGCCCCAAGCACAACTGACTGCTAGGACAGTAATGGGAGAGGGTCAGCCGGCATCCACTTGCTCTCTGCTGATTTCAGGCTCTGCTTCCTCTTCTGAACCTGGAAGAATTCCATTCAGTTTTCCAAGCATCTGTTTTGCTCTTGGACTTGCTCAGCCCTCTGTGAGGGGACCCATGATGGACGACAGGACTTCTGCAATGCAGGCGCTTGTCACCTGGAGGCCTGGGCAGATCGCTGGGAGTCTGGAGAGGGGGCCACAGGGCAGGCAAGGAGAGCTTCTGACAGATAGACTGGGAGGGTCGTGGAGGTCAGGCTTGGTAGTTGGAAGGTATATTTGACGAATCAAGGACGTCTTCCTGTTGCTGCTGATTTGGAGATGAGTGGGAGCCAGAATGGCTAGTGCTAAAGAATTTGGGCTTTACCCGGTGGGCGATGATTGGCCGTTGCAGGAGTTTGAATAAAGGATGGGTGTGATAGTGATGCTGAATATCAGAGCTTCCGTTATTGAGCCCTTCCTGTGTGTACTTTATGTGTTATGTCCTCTGATTTCATCCTCAACTGCAGCCCTCTAAGGAGGGTATCGCTATCCTGCTTTCCCAGAATACCCGAATCTCAAAGGTCACCCAAGCTAGCAAGAGGTGGAAGTGTAATTCCAAAGCCAGACTGACTGGGTGCAGGGAGTGGCCAGGCGATTGGCCTCTGCCATCCCCTGACACCTGGGAGGTGGGGGTGCTCCCTCCAGGAGGAGGAGGAAGGGAGGTGAACTGCCTCAGGGGCGAAGCTTCCCTGGAGGGAGTCTTTGTGAGCTGTTTCCTGGAGAGTTCTAGAAAGGAAACTCCTCATCGCTCTGCCACGCTTAAGAGTGATGAGCTGTGTTCTAGCCCTCATCCCTCCCTCCTTCATCCATTCAACGCTGGAGGGTGCACTGGGGGTGGATGGGGGCCTCCTGCTGGGCTGATGGGATCCCAGCTGTGTGGGGAGAGTACGGTGCAGCCCCATGGACTCCTGCTGTCTGGGGACCTCAGGGTGGGGGCCACTGGCTGGGAAGCACAGGTTCCAGGGCAGGGGAAATGGGTGTGGGAAAAGCTGGGGCGGCAGCAGCAGCAGCAGGCAGATTTATTTAGGCTCTGTTCGCTTTAGGTGTTTGCCTTTCCTGGGCCGGTGGGCTGGTGAAGACAGGGAAAGTTCATCTCTATCCACATGCTAGATTAGCCCCTCTGAGCACAGGACACTTTGTTAGCTCTGCCGGCTGGGGCCTAGAGGGTGGGCAGGGTGGGTCCCCGAAGGCCTCTTTCAGGGGGAGTTTTCATACTCTTCCTTTGGGGCCTCTGTGAAGGAAGCAGGTGCTCTGGCTTGCTGGCCCCACCCCTGGGGTTTCTGAATCAGAAGGTTGGGATGGGGCCCAAGAATTTGCACTTCTAGCCAGTTCCCAGGTGCCACTGCTGCCACTGGTGTGGGGATCCCTCCCTGAGAGCCGTCTTGCTAGACAATCGAGTGAGAATTTGTAGTGCCTCTTCCTTCGTCCAGCCTTGCTGCTTGGACAGGTCTGTGGTCTGGAGCTTGTCCTCTCCACCTGAGAAAGCCACATCCTGCCTTAACGCCCTGGCTCTAAGGACACCTTCCCCTGTGGCCACACTGAGAACTGTGTGTGCTGGGCCATCTGTCCTCTTTTTTCTCATTCTTCCTGGGTTTATAGTGCTGTTCACACTCCCTGAGGACTGGGAGTCACTCTCACTAACAGGGTTGGGGGTGGGGGGTGCCCCATGGCACCTCGCACAGCCCCTGGCACGTGGAGGAACTAGGGCCCAAGTGGGTCTGATTCAGCTGGGTCATTGTCACAGTTAAGCCATTCTCAAAACCAGGAAATTGAGATCCAGCTGGCGAGAGATTTCACCGAAGTCTCCCAGGCCGGTTAGGGGCAGAGCCGGAACTAGAACCTGGCTTCTTGGTCTCTTATTATATACTGTCTGTATAGACCATTTTATAGAAAGAAATTCTGTAAGCTTAGAACACCAGCTAGTTTTCCAGGTCTTTCCTATACCTGCAGGGCTACATTTGTGTGTGTGTAAACGTAGCCTGTATAGCTAGGACTTTGTGTCTGTTGGAGTTTTTAAACTTAACAATTTGTATACTAATTTTCCTGCTGAGTGTACAAATGAGTGTCTCTTGTGGGCCGTCCCTGCATTATCTCCTCTAATTCTCATAGTGGCACTGAAGGCGCATACTATGATTGTACTCCTGCCGTAGAACATCCCATGGAGGTGATGTTCCATGGTTTGCTTAATGTTTCCCAAGCACAGAGGACTGAATTGGTGTTTAGAATTGTCACTGTGGGTCCAGCGCTTTTAACGCTATCCCAGGCCACCTCTTACATTTCTATGCGCCCACCGTACATCATTGATGGATTATCCAATCTGATTTTTTTAATTGAGGTGAAATTTGCATAACACAAAGCTAACCATTTCCACATGCATTAATTCAGTAGCATTTAGTACATTTACAGTGCTGTGCGACCACCACCTCTGTCTCGTCCCAAACATTTCTGGTCACCAAACCTCAAAACCGGTAGTTGTCATTCCTAATTCTCCCCTCCCCCCAGGCCCTGGGCAACCACTAGTCTGCTTTCTGTCTCTATGGACTTCTCTATTCTGGATATTTCATATAAATGGAATCATGTAATGTGTGTCTTTTTGTGTCTGGCTTCTTTTTATTCAGCATAATGTCTTTGAGACTCATCCATGTTGTAGCATTTATTAGTATGTCATTCCTTTTTATGGCTGAATAATATTCAGTCACATGGCTGTAGCACATTTTGTCTGTCCAGCCTCATGTTGTTGGTGACCAGAGAAACCTAAGGGCCAATGTTGGGTGCTAATGTTTGAGAAGAGAGGGGTCTAGGAGAGGAGTTTATAGTGGGTTTTTTTTTTTTAGTTTATTCATTTTTGAGAGAGAGAGAGTAGGGGAGGGGCAGAGAGAGAGGGAGACACAGAATCTGAAGCAGGCTCCAGGCTCTGAGCTGTCAGCACAAAGCCAGATGCGGGCCTCGAACTCATGAACTGCAAGATCATGACATGAGCTGAAGTAGGACACTTAACCACCTGAGCCACCCAGGCACCCCTTGGAGAGGAGTTTATACATGGGGGACTGCTTGGGACAGTGGGAGAGTGGGAGGGTGTCTAGTGTTGGTGGTCAGGGTTGAGCCTGGGTATGTGGCCTGGAGGGATCTAGTGGGCAGAGCTGGATGAGGAAGCCTGGCAGGGAGGGGGTGTCACATTCCTGGAACAGAGGAGCAGGCAGTTCAGGGAAATGTGGTGGCTGAACTCCAAAGATGTCCCCAAGCCTGGATGTGAATGGTTTCAAATTGAGGAATTTTGATCCAATACCAAGGGGTGACCTGGTGCCCAGATGGAAAAGGTCCTGTATTTCCTGAGAAACAGGAGTAATAGCTATGGCCTGGCTTGCAGGGCGGGTGTGTGAGTGACAGGCTGGCTGAGGGTGACCGTGTGTCCCCGAGAGGAGCTGGCATGGGGCAGGGGTGGAGAGGGCCTGGACACTGTCAAGAGCCTTATAAGGAGCCCAGCTGGGTGGAGTGGTGGGAATGTTGGCTTGCTCAACCTCATGTCCCCCGAGTGTCCTTGTCCCTCCCATCTTTACAGCAGTCAGTGCTCATTAAACCATTGTGCCATTTGAGTGATCACAGGAGAAATGGAAAGGGAACAACCCTGAGTCTCAAGAGCACGATTTCAGGAGGAAAAATCCCTTTCCTCCCCTCTTTGCTGCCTCCAACTCAAATGAAAACACCACTTTGCTGGTCAGTGGTACCTGACAGTTATTATCTCTGTAACTGACTGGAGAACTCTTGTTTTGAGTGTTTTAAAATGTAGGTATTATTATTCCCCAGGTGTGGCGAGGCCAATTGCCATTGAGAAGATCAGTTGTTCCTCACAGTTTCCCTAGGAGGGGGCGCCATGTGCGGAAGCACTGTGGTGGGTCAAGAGACAGAGTGAGGGGGATTCGTGGACGAGAGCTTTTATTGGGATTTCTGTGGGAAGGAATGGGCGAGGCAGAGTAAGCAGGCTTGGGATGGGCTCGTTTGAATAATTTCAGCGGGCTTTGGGTGTAGGGACGGTCCCTGGCCTGGTGCCTGTCCCTGGGGTGATTAGGGCAGGGGAGTAACGGTGTGGAGTGTGGGTGCATAAAAGCTTGATAAAGGAGGTGATTGGCAGTTTGGGCCCTGGATTGGTTGGTTTGCATATAAAAGGTTTGCAGGCAGGTGAGAGGCAAGTCATTTGCTCTCTTTAGGAATTGACTGGACTGCAAGATGTCAAAGCATCCGAAAAACAGAAAAATAAAAAGACATGATAGATATGGTGGGGAACGTCAAGGACCTGGTTTTCAGCTGGGTCCTCCTGGTGCTTTGTGCTCAGCTTTCTCTGATCCTGAAGGGAAGAACAGTTGGAGTTCAGCTTCTCTGCCTGCATGGACTCTGTGTCTGGATAAGGAGGACTTGGAAGGTGGACAGACTACAGTCTGAGTTGACTTATGTCTGCCTGTCCCTCTCTGTCAGCTCTGGCACTCAGAGCTTCCCCAAGGGCCTGAGGGAGGAGCGTGCAGGGGTGGGGCTGCTGTGGTCACCAGGTCTTTTGGCTGCAGAATCAGGGCCACAGCAGCCAAGAAGACAGGCCTGGGGAGCCTGCACTGGTTGGCTTACAGGCCTTCACTGAGCTGCTCTGCTTTCAGGGGCTGCTCCTGCCAAACAGCAGCCGCAGTGATGGGAAACCCTTCCTGGTGGTTCTAGCATGCTCGCTTCCCACTGCTCTCCCTCTGGCATCTCTGTGTTGTCCCAGAAGCACCCTAGAGGCAGGGAGGGTCTGTCAACTTCTGTCTGTGCTGTGTAGGCAAACTGAGGCTCTGAGGCCAGAGTTAGGGGCTCAAACCCCAAAGTTAATTAATACATTTACCGGCGCATTCTGACCGGGCTTCTCTTGGGAGCCGATTGAAGATAGGACATGAAAAGATGGAATAAGACAGAAATATGTGTGTCAGCCATCTTCCCTTGCGGCCAAGGGGAATCATGCTCAGACTTGTCTGTGCTCAGCTTGACTCCTTCAAGGGTGCCGGGGTAGTGAGCCCTGGTTTTGTGACTTTCTCACCATGTTCCATCTGATTTGAAAATCCCCTGTTGCTGAACTCAGAGTGGCTCTGGGGGCACATACACATAGCCCACAGAGCTGCCAGGAGCCCTGGTCTGATGGGAGGGGGGCAGGGGATGAAGGTTCCCATTTCTTTTTCCTGAGCTGCCTTCCCACCCAGGAGGCCTGTGTGAGTGTTTGTTCTGGGCATAGTGCACATTCTTCTCTCCAGAACGCAGCTGGAGAGAAGGGACAAGGCAGGAACCAGGCCCCGAACACAGGCAGGGACATGGGCCAACCACCCGCCTTCTGGCCCCATCTCACTGGCTACGCCAGGGCAGGAAGTCCTGGGTGGGGCTGGTGAGGCAAGGCCAGAGGTACCAGGAGGCCCTCTGCTTGATGCTCTGAACTGGCCAGCAGCTCAAGGATAATCACGTCCATACCCTGTGTCTGAGACAGTGTTTGTCTAAGATTGGAAGCAATGGGAAGGGGGAACTGTCTTTGTTTGGGTCTTGTGTTCTCAGCACCAGGGTGCGTGGGTGATGCTTGTTAACCAGCATTCATGCTGCATTTGAAAGTCCCTGTCCAAAGCCTGCAGGCAGCATCCCTGAGCTTGGCCCGGGCAAGGTTGTGAGTCAGACACCGTGCTGATTGTGCCCCATTGCTGGTACTTTGCAATCAGCTGTTCTGTCTTCTTCAGTGTTTCCTGGGTGGGCATATCTCTGTTTTTCCTCACCAGATTCCAGATTCTTCGAGGGAAGAATCGCTTCCTCATAAACTAACCAAACTTGAAATGTTTGCTTACTTGGGAGTATGAACACCTTCATACAGCTGACTGTCATCAAAGCATCATGTAAGGGAGGTGGTAAGAGAGAGAGGATTCCCTTCTGGCTGGAGGGGTCAGAGAAGACCTCATGGAAGAGGGACTGTGGACGGGTATGGATTCAAAAGAGAGATGGGATTGAAAGCAGAAGAGATAGACAGTGACAGAGAGGAAGGAGGGACCCAGCGTTCTGAGGGGCATTGTGTGAGGAGAGGCCCCTGGAGGGCTGGGAAAGGCTGGCTCAGGGGTTTGTTCTTAATCTCATGGTCAGCAGAAGCCCTTTGGGAGCTTTTGATTGATGTGGTTCGTTCATACGTCTGGCAGTGGTGTGGCAGTGATGGGAGGGAGAAGCTGGCATCCTCAGGAAGATGGAGGTGAGTCCCGATGGCTCACTGTGCTAAGCCACTCAAGAACACGCTGGAACTTTTCTCAGAGTGGTTATGTTAGGTGATGTTATTACCATCCCCATCTCACAGATAAGGAAACTGGACTCAGGTCCCGCATGCCATAGGTGGTGGAGTCATGATTCAAACCCAGGTCTTTCTGGCTCTAAATCTGTGCTGTTTGTGCTACTCAAGACTCTGCAAGATGTGAAGGTACTGGTAAAGAGACCCTTTGATTTCACTGTCCATCACATCAGTATGGAGAAATGCTTTAATGGTTTTGTTTTTCTTTTCATTGCCAGTCTTTGATTATATAATAAATATAACATAAGTTCATGTTCTTTGCCCAAAAGAAAGTACTGTAGGCATGACTAGTGTCCTCTTTGAACACTCTCCCTAACTATGGTCCTCTGAGGTCAGGACTCAGGCTGATCCTGGCTTTTTTCCCCACCCTGCAAGAACAGTCACCTCGATCTTTCTACCATTTGCTCAGTGACACCTTACATAGGTGTCCCTGGGCCAGTTAATAGTCATTTAGGTGGTCTCCCCTGCCATTCCCACCTTCCCCACTTAGATCCCAGCCACTAACTGGGCTCCAGTGAACACAGGTTGAAAATCATAGGCTCTAGGATATATGTATATACGGTGGTCACACGTATGCTTATTTTTATCCTAAGTGCAAAAGCTGCAATTTTTTTTTTTTTTAATTAGAGGGATGGGGCAGTGGCATGGTCATTCCCCACCTCTATGTGAATTATATTCGTCCCTGGTCTCCTAGGATTTTGCTTTTCCTGCGGAGGAGTCCTCATGTGCTTGGCATTTCCCTGACCAACCCAGCCATGGGCCTGGCCTTAGCATCAGTGTCCCTTTTACCATCTCTCTGACCCCTCCAGACCTGCTTGAGCCATAAGTGATGTTGGGGAACTTCAAATCAGGATCCTCGTTATATACATTTTCTCCAAAATTATTTATGCACATTTGGAAATTTCAAAAAGTAGAAAAAAAGCATATGCATGCAGAGTCCCATCACTCTAAATTTTTTTTGATGTCTTTATTTATTTTTGAGACAGAGACAGAGCAAGAACGGGGGAGGGGTAGAGAGAGAGGGAGACACAGAATCTGAAGCAGGCTCCAGGCTCTGAGCTATCAGCACAGAGCCCAACGCGGGGCTCGAACTCACGGACTGTGAGATCATGACCTGAGCTGAAGTTGGACGCTTAACCGACTGAGCCACCCAGGCGCGCGTAGAGTCCCATCACTCTAAACAGCCACTATTGGCATTGTGGCATTATCTTTCGAGTTTTGTGAATATGTATGTGAGCGCATCCAAAGGCGTGCAAAACTTTTATATAGTACTAGCCTTTTTGTATCCTGCAGTTTTCACATAGCCGAGAGCATGCTCTTGCTTGATGCTTTTGTTTTTTTATGTAACTGTATAACTTCACTAAGTGGATTTACCATACGTAGTTTAGCCATTCTCCTATTATTAGACATTAGCTCATTTCCAGTATTTTAGTGTTATAAGTAGTGCTGAGATGAAGGTCCTTGCACATAAAGCTTTTTCCTTATTTAGGTTGATTTTCTTGGGATTCTCAGAAGTGGAATTACTGGGTCAGAGTTTGAACATTTATAAGGCTCTTGACACATATTGCCAAATTGCTGTACAAAAGGATCGAGCTGGTTCGCATTCCCGCTAGCTGGGTAAGCGGTGCCTATCCGGCTGCATCTTGAAGCATCCAGCTGCTTATGTTACAGACGAGGAAACCGAAGCACACGGATGTGAAAGGGGTGAGCCAAGGATGCACGGCTCCTGGGCAGCAGAGGTGATTCTGGAACCCAGGCCCAGGCTATAAACTATCTTACCACCTACTTCTGCTTTAATAATGTTGTCATGTTTTGAGCTGTGTCCCAGCCTCTCTGTAGGGGCAAAGATATCATAGACAGAACTCGGTTGCTTCTGAACTACGTCCACTGCCCTGCCTGCATGTGTGCATGTGCACAATGGGGAGTGTTTGTGTGTTAAGAGTTTGGGTCTCGTCCTGGCACGGCCTTTGCACGCTTCACTTCACCCTCCTCTGCCCCACCCCCTCTGCCGACTTGTGTTCTCTTACCTGTTAATATTAGTGACTGGCCTGCTTGCTTCGCAGGGTCGGTATGTGAACTAGCTCGTGCCGAAAGCACCATGATACAGTAAGGCACGATATAAAGGAAATGTGCTGTTTTGATTGTGGTTATTCCTTAAAGCGCTCCCAGGATGGGAGATGCAGCATTAGGGCATTGAGGTCTGAGTTAAGTCACTAATTTGTAATGACATTTTGTTCCACAGAACATTGAAGGCGTCTACCAGAGAGGCATTCATCAAGATAAAATAAGACTAAGAAAAGTGATGCTGTACAACAATGTGCATGAAGTTAGTAATCCTGCACTGTAGACTTAAACATTTGTTACGAGGGTAAATTTCATGTTATGCGGTTTTTACTACAATAAGCAATAGGGAGGGGAATAAAAGGGGACATATGAAGACAATGCAGAAGGGACACTCATTACATCCTTCAGAGGTCAAAGAGGGACTATTTTAACTCAAAGGTATAAGCCGATGGATATACCCAAAGCTCTCTAGACTGGCCCGTCCAATAGAAACATAATGTGAGCCACGTGTATACTTTAAAAATTTTCTAGTGTAACCACATTTAAAACAATGAGAACAAACAGGTAAGTTTATTTTTAGCACTGTATTTTATCTCACCCCAAATATGCAAAGGATTATCATTTTAACGTGCAGCCAGTATAAAAAACAAATCATCAGTGAGATATTTTATATCTTGACTGAGTCTTTGAAATCTGGTGTCTCTATGATGCTTACAGTAGATCTCATTTGAGACTAGTCACATTTCAAATGTCCAGTAGCTACATGCAACCAGTGCCACTATTTTGAACTGCTCAGCTACAGAACATTTCCAGTGTTGCAGAAAGTTCCAGCAGATAGCCCTGCCCTGGACTTCAAATCCTTCAACTTGCCTTAGAAGCCACAGCTGTGATATGGAGAAGCCAATGAGGGACTAGGGCCCTGCGTGAGGCGTGAGGCTTAGAGATAGCGCCCCCAGCCCTGTGCCTGGAGAATTCTTATGCAGGGTGGGGGGGGGGGGGGGACACTGTGCTGTTGGTCCCTAGGGAGTGCCTAGTCTGATGGAGGAAGCTGCATTGTGGGTCCTCTGGGAGGTCCCAGTCACGCAGCCCAATGAGAGAGAAAGTTATCCCCTTGAGGAGTTGGCCTTGAAGTTATAAACTTGGAGCCCACAGTCTGATGGTCATTCACAGTAACATCATGGTGGTTGCAAGTAGTTACAGTGACAGACTACAGCGTGGCCTGTTGTGGAGGTGAATGTGAACCAGGAGGCAAAGACCTTCAGGAGGGATAATGGCACGAGCAGAGAAAAGAGCAGAACAGGAAATGTTGGTACAGAGCAGACTGGCATGACTGCAGTGGTGAGGACCTAGGGTTGAATTTGGAGTGTGTGGGGGCGTAAATACCATAAAGGTTTAGATGAGATCTGATAAGCCAGAGCAAGCTATTTTAGGCACTGAAAAGTGATTGGATAAAAATAGTATTTGAAGAAGATTATCCCGGTGGTGGTGGCCGTGAGCTTGATGGTGTAGACGAGGGGAGCCTGGCCTGGGATGTGGAGCTGAGGTGATAAGGGACTGACTCATCCTTGCAGAATCTCAAGAAGTGAGCACCTTCCAGTGTCCCTGTATCATCTCAGCCCTGGGACCAAGGCAGACCCCCCCGCCCCCGCCCGAGACCCGTGCAAAGGCCTGGACAACAGGCCCGAATCAGGGTGTACTCCAGCCTCTCGGTCACTCTGTAGCTGGGTGGTGTGTCTCAGCCCAAGGCTTGGTGGAGCCCTTGGCTTTGGAGAAAGCCCTGGGCTTTGTTAGAGGTCACCTGGGGGCCTTGCTGGCGAGGTGCTGGGAGAGCTGGTTGCCACGGCAGTGGGTACTCTGAGGAGGAGGGCAGCCTATGGCTGCTTAGGTACTGCAGGGCCGAGGGGATGGGGCACCCCAGACAAGGGGGTGCTTGAACCCCAAGCCCCTGTGAGCAGCTTTGTCAGTGCCCAGCAGCTGGCTGGACTTGGCCACAGGAGAGTTAACCCTCAAATTTCCCTTCTTACTCTCTTCCTGTCCTCTCTTCACTCTTCCCAGAAGCCTCTCGAGCCAGGTGCACTGCTGGTCCTGCGTCTCCCCCACACAGTCCCCTTCATTGTTTTATCCCTAAAATAAAACAAAGCTTGAGCCAGCACCGGTTTAAGCCCTTTTCTTCCTCCCTTTCCCCTCTGGCTGGAAAAAGCCCACTTCGCTTAAGATCAGACGGGAAAAGTGATTGGGAGTGGGGAAGAAGATCCTTCAACCAGAACAGGAGGGATTTAAGCTAGACATGAGGAAGAACTTCCAGATCTGAAGATTAAGTGTTGGAATGGATGAAGTCAGCCATTCCTTTCCACGGCAGTCTTTGAGGACAGGGGAGACTCCTGCGAGAAAAGAAGGACCTAGGGATTCTGGATGTTTCTGTGCTTCACCCTCCTCTGTGCCACAACGTAGAGTAAGGAAAAAGTCAGTGAGGCAAGGCACAGAGGAAATTGTTGGCAGGGCCCCTTTCCCTTCCACCTAGTTCCACCCATTCTCAGGAACACCAGGACAGAGACAAATTTAGTCCTTCTATTTTTTAGAGTTTATGGAGAAAAACATTAGCATAAAATCCTTGTTGGGCAAGGGGGAATTCCTTCCCAGCTGGACCTCCTTGTTTCCTTCCTAATTCTGGGAGATCACATTGTACGTGAGTTTCCCCAAAGTGGTGGGAAGGGTGAAGCATGCATGGGAGTGTGCCCACAGCACAAGCGTGCACGCTTGTGTGTGCTCTAGAAAGCAGTCCCCGGTCTGCTGTGGCCTGGACACAGGTTTTCAAATCCAGCAAGTTTATCAAATGCCCACTAAGGGACCACACAGGCCCGTTCTCGTCTGCACACAGCTTACCGTTGAGCGGAGTGGGGGAGGCAGGTGGGCGGACAGCTATTCTCAATACAGGATGGGGAGGTGCTCACGAGAAGCCCCAGGCGGGGCCTGCCAGGTGAAGAAGATTTCAACAGGCAGAATGGGGTTTTGAAACGGAGAGAGGTAGCGGGCACTGTGCTAGGAGGCATACTGAGGGAGCGCCAGGAGCAAACGAGGCCAGGCAGCATGAAGATAGGTGTGTGTGTTTGGGAGAAAGGAGCCAGGAGTTGGAGCATGGGTATGTACTGGGGCCACAGTGGAGACCCGTTGGGGGGCATTGCATGTCCTGGGTGGCCTATTTGTCACGTGTTTGGCCCAGGAGACGCTGGGACTGAGGTTTCTGTCTGGACGCCGGGTACGGGCCTGATTGGCCTTCTGAGTGGAGAGAAGTCTATGTCCTTGAGAGCGGGGAGCCCTTCTGCTCATCACACATAGCCCAGGGAAAGTTGGTAAAGTGCAAAGGACAATTTTCGCTTACAAAACAAAAAAATGAAGTTTGCACAGTAACCCCTCTGCCCCCCAGAACCCTTAGGGAGCACGCCATTCTGTGTGGCCTTTTCCCAGATAATTAAAAATTTATGCCAACATTTATCATTATAACTTTTTAATGCTATCTTCCTAAAATATGTACTTTGTCTACCTCCTTAAGAAGTCCCTGATATAACCTTTTCTGGGTGATTTGGGCCATCCTGTGAGTATATTATCATGTTCTGCTGCAGAACAGGGCAGGCCAGGTCGGGGGGAGGGATGTTTGCTCCTGCACTAGATAGCCCCCGCTGCTGGATCTTTTGGATAACTTAAGCATGCTTTAAAAAAATCACTTTGCGGGGCGCCTGGGTGGCGCAGTCGGTTAAGCGTCCGACTTCAGCCAGGTCACGGTCTCGCGGTCCGTGAGTTCGAGCCCCGCGTCAGGCTCTGGGCTGACAGCTCGGAGCCTGGAGCCTGTTTCCGATTCTGTGTCTCCCTCTCTCTCTCTGCCCCTCCCCCGTTCATGCTTTGTCTCTCTCTGTCCCAAAAATAAATAAAAAACATTGAAAAAAAAAAATTAAAAAAAAAAATCACTTTGCGTCTTCTTCATCGTTAATAGACTGTCACTTGTCACTTCTCAAAGTTATCACAGTGCCTGCCCAGGCAGTTCTTCACCTCTCCCACCCCCACCCCACCTCCACTTCTAATTTGCTATTTCTAAACTGCACGAGCTTGGCAACTATATTATTAGAATTTGTGGAAACTAACAGTTATCAGGTACTTAGTGATAACCTGAGATTATCACTTATGGGTAAAGTTCAGGAATGTGAGTGCATAGTCTAAGTGACGCCTGTTTTGTCCCATAGGGGTGCTTTTTTGCTTATTTCTGGGTTCTCAGTTGTACTATGGAAGGATGAAGTACCTCTGTAAATATGCATTCTTTTTATTCAAAAACCATCAGATCCCCAGAAGGGAACATGAAAGTAGTCAATTTGTTAAGGTGGTAGGATTGGAGGCAGTATCTTTTTATTATTTTGTATTTGGATAAGAAAAAAAATTTTAAATCAAATTGAGTTAAGTGAATGAAAAATTTTTTTTAATTTTTTAAAATGTTTTATTCTTTTTTTTTGAAAGAGAGAGAGAAAGACAGAGTGTGAGCAGGGGAGGGGCAGAGAAAGAGGGAGACCCAGAATCCGAAAGAGGCTCCAGTCTCCGAGCTGTCAGCACGGAACCTGACGCGGGACTCGATCATGACCTGAGCCGAAATCAGATGTTTAACCTACTGAACTACCCAGACTCCCCGAAAAAAAAAAACTTTTTTTAAGTTAAGAAAACAGATTTAAAACGTTACCATTTAAAAATTTGTTGTTGTATGTAGCCTGTGAGGGTCCTCAGCACCTGGGGGTGGAGAGGAAGCTGGGATGGAGGTGGGCAATTAGAGTCTGGCACTGGTTTGCAGAGGGCCCCTGCTTGTGACAACAATAGCTGCCAGTTCGTGAGCACCTGGCCGGGCCAGTCTAAATGGGCACTTTGTACATGTTATCTCGTTCTCATGTGACACCACACCCCTAGGAGTTAACGTCCTTGTCCTCATTTTACATGAGGACTTGGAGAAAAGGAATAACATGCCCATGGCCACAGAGCTGAGTTCTGAGTGAACCGGTTTGAACTAAGGCCTGTCCCACTCCCAAACCCCATGGTCCTTTCCACCTCTTGGGACAACGGTGTTGGCGCACTGTGTGTTGGTGGGGGGAGGTTTCAGGTGGTGGGAACATGGGTTTCTGTGTGGGCGCACACATTTGCCTTGGTTGTGTCCTGATGCAGAGACTGAAGTTCCTAGTCTTCCTAAGCCCAGTGCATTTGGAGTCATGTGTCCCTTGAGCCACTTGGGGTGAGGGAGACAATGGTGGCCTCCCTGGGGATGTTGGTATCCTCCCCACCCCCACGGTCCAAATAGTTTGTCCTATGGGCAGGTGGTGGGACGCAGAAGGGCCCTGTGTGTGTGTGTGTGTGTGTGTGTGTGAGAGAGAGAGAGAGAGAGAGAGAGAGAGAGAGAGAGAGAGAGATGGGGGGGTGGAACTGGCACAGAGAGGGAAGCAGAGGTGGGAAATATCCATGTCCTCTGCCTGTGGGTCAAGGGGCTGGGTTCAGACTCAGCTTAGCCACTAGCCCCTGGCTAACTGACCTTAGGCCAGCCTTATCAGCCTCATGCCCTCTGGGCCTCAGGTTTTCACTCCTGAGATAACAGAGCTGGAGATGGTTTCTTGGTCTCTACGTGTGGGGTTTACGAGAGCCTCAAGGAGTAGGTCCTCACTGGCAGACACCAGCCCATCTCAACTTTTCCCCTCAGTCTTTGTAAAACCTGGCAGACTCACAGAGCCTTCTATTCAGTGTTTCTCTGAGGGGAAAAAAAATCTTTATTGCTTTCGTAGCCTTCTCTCTCTGATCATAAAAGTCACACACAGCTCTTGAACACGGTCTGGAAAATTAGGAAAAAAGTATAATGGAGAAACTAAAATCACCCTTAATTCTATGACATTTCTATATGTCCTTCTAATCATTTAAAACCAAAACGAGTATAATATAGGATATACTGTTTTGTAACTTGCTTCCCCCACTCTGGCCACTACATAGTGAATTTTTCTTAATTATATGAAGTGAATTAGATGCGAGGAGGAGGCGCTCGTCCAGAGCAGGCGGACCTTATGCAGCCTGTGTCAGCACAGTGCTTCCGCTGGGGCTTCTGAAAACGACCCTGCCCTTACCCTCCGAGTCCTGGTCTGATGGGGAAATGTGACAGAGGGGGCCACAGTGGGGGCTGCAGGTGCTCCTGGGATCAGAGACCATCCCTCCCCCTGAGGAATGGGGCTACTTTTCTGGAGGCTGGGAGAGCTGGTTGTAGAGTCACTGGCCACCCCAGGATGTGACCGCCCATTAGCCTGTAAGGCTGTGGTGCACAGCTTCCCTGGCCTAAGGAGGAGGTCATTCATATGTAGTCTGCACCATGAATGGTGTCCCCTGGAGTTGTGCAATGACAAGAGTGGGCCTAAGCCCAAGGGACTGCCTGCGTCACCACTTGGAGTTAATAGGAGCCCCGGGCCTGGAGACAGCTGAGCACATTTCACGGGCTGAGGTTATTTTGGTCCTGTTTCCATCCCATGGCATTTGGACCTTGGGAAGGGGAGATGGTGGGAGCTGGGCTGCAGCAAGGAGTCCAGACTCCATGCAGGGAGTGTCCATGCTTCTCAGCCTCCTTGACTGGGTGAGGCCGCCTCTCAGGAAGGGCAACCCCATCGTCTGCCCTCAGTCCTCATCCCTGGGGTTTCTCCCTCCTTCTGGGTGGGAAGTCATAATTGTAATTTATAGCCTCTCTTTCCCAAGAGATGATCTTTCACTTTATTTTGTCCCAACTGCACTTGCTGTCCCCTGCACGGCCCTCAAGGACATCTGGAAGTGTTTAGACAGTCTGTGGTCATTGGGCAGCAGTACCACAGACCAGCTAGGTTTGGCCTAGCTCAGTGGCCCAATGGCCTCAGGGATGGCACATGCTTTGAAATTCTCAGAATACAGCTTTTTTCATCCCAGACCCACACACTTTTGCTTCCTTTTCCATGTATCTCTTCCCATCCCACCCTGCAGGGCTCAGCGTGCCTGCACATTCTTTGACCTTCTGGGAACCCCTTGGCCAATCTGTTTGGGCAGCTGGTCCTTGTGTGCAGGTGCACTGGGCGGCCCCCAGGCCCCAGGAGGGGCAGCTGGGAAGTGCGCTGGCCCCTGCCCAAGGCTGAATCAGCGCAGTGTGCTGGTACTGTTTGCTTCTGGTTTTCCGAAGTCAGCTTTGGCCACCTCATTCCAGAAAGGAGGGAAACCTCAAGATGCCCACCTCTGGCCCTCATGAGTCTCTGTAGTACTTGGTTGAAGTTGGAATGAATACTCCCTTCTCATTTGGAGATTTGGGGGAACAGTCCACAGAGATGAGCCCCCATGGATACAGACCTCAGCCTGCCACCCTGTGCAGATGAAGGGGGAGAAAGAAGCAGGACGAGTCCATCCTGGGGATGTGACTGGGAAACCCAGCTGCCAGGTCCAGGTCTGCCTGGTGGCTTCACCCACAGCCACCAGAGCCCAGCCCAGCCCTTGCTACTTGCTCCGTGGCACCTCTTAGTCCCCTAAAACAACTTTTTATCCTCCTTTGGGTCTCCACCCCTCTGCAAATCTAAGCAGAGCTATAAACCCTCCCTGCAGGGAAACGTACTTCTTCGCACACAGAGAAAGCTCAAAACCATCTTAGGGGGTCCTGGGTTCCCGAAGACCACCTATGCACGCCTCAGAGCCCCTGCTAACCAGATCGCACACAGCACGGCTGGCCCTCTGTCGCCCATTCCACCAGTGTGTGCAGGAGGGGAATGGGCTTGAAGACATGGGGTGGGGGGCATAGAGGGCGAGGAGAAGACTGGCACGGCACCGAGTGATTAGTGGACCCTGAAGGCTGCTCCGCACTTGCCGTAATCACAGCCTTTTGGGCCACTGGCTCCTCTGGGGTGCGGTGGTCTGTCCTCTGAGCTGATGGCTCCAAGTGTCTGTCCAACTTTCCAGCCTACGACCAAAGCTAGAATCTTGATTGTTCAGGGACTGGCAGCCGCCCATCACCCAGGGCCACCTGCTCTGCCCCCGTGTCCAGCCCTGTGCAGGACCCCTTCCCAGGCGCTTCCTATGGCCCTGTCCCCATTTGTACCATCCACTGCTCTTGAGGAAGGACAAGGGTCATTTGCAGCTCCCTACGAGCCAGGCTCCCCAGCATGCTCTGTACCCTTTGTTTCTTGGGGCTCAGAGACCTGTTTGGACATCTGTGTACTCTCTGTTAAAGTAGGTTTAGGTCATGTTCACTTTACTCTGGAGTTTATCCTGCTCAGAACCACGAACAGTGAAGCACTTATTCTGGGAGAGTTGATTGACCCTGTGGTCAGCGAGGGGGAAAGTTATAGGTTTTTCTAACCTCTGGGTTAGTGTCCCTCTCATCTGCTTGTCACATGCCTCTCTGCATGTGGTGCTCTGCTGGGGGCGTCACCAAAAGCAAGAAACAGATGTGGGCTGTGCTGGCCCCGGAGTTCGGCGGTGATGTGCAGGGAGTGTGTGTGGGGGTGGGAATTCTCTGGTGGAAGCTCTCCGTGTGCAGATGGACCCTATTGGTATTGGGGGAGAGGGGATTGAAAGATTTCAGGGACAGGGCTGCAAACCTGAGCCCAGAGGAAACTCTTAGCCATGTTCCTAACTCTTTAGAACCATTTCCCCTCCTGGGCCAGAATTCCTAGCAAGGATCTTCTAATGAGGTTTGTGGTTTGATTCACATCCTCCTCTCCAGAGTGGCCAGCTGGAGCCCTCTCCACTGTCTCTCTAGCTCCCAGTCCTGTGTCACCACCAGGCCCTCATTGTTGGCACGTGAACTCTGTGCCTCACTGAACACCCTTCAGCCTCTGTCCGTCCCTCTCTCAGCTGACCTCCTGGGTACCCTTCCTGGCCTCCCAGAGCCAGCCCAGTACCTTCTGCTGCCTAGGGCGCTCCTTCCACCGACAGAAGTGCCTCCCTCCCTGCCCAGCTCCCTCCCTCAGGGGCTGAGTATGGGGACAGGTTCTCCCGCTTATCACCTCCTGCCCCCCTGCAGAGGCCTGCCTCCATTTCTCCATGTTCTCTTTCTTTCTCATTACCATCAGCCCTCCTGACAGGGTGGTTCTCAGCGTGTGTGTCTCCCTCAACTCCCCATTTCCACCCCCCAACATGATGAAAGTGGCCCTTGTGGTACATCTTGGGGTCTCCTGGCTGCCACATGGTTGAGCTTCCTTAGCTGCTGGTCTACTGCCTCCTTCCTGACCTTTTCTCCTGCTTCATCTCTTGTCTTGGCCTCTGGTCCTCTGCTTCCTCTTTAAGCATTTAAGTGTTTCCCAGGGCTCCACATGGGACTTTCTTCTAGCTGGTCTTGCCTACCTCTGTGATTCAGTAATTGTCTCCATATCTATCCCTCCAACCCAGACCTCTCTGGAGATACACTCGCAGATTTCCAGCTGTCTGTTGCTCCCAAGCTTTGTGTCCCTTGGGCTGATGGTTTTGACTTTAAAATGTCTTCTCCATTCTTCCCCCTACCCCCTCCCTCCACATCCCCTCCTCACCCACCTTGCTTAGCCCCTCATCCCTCATCCATACCGTTGCAACGGCCTTTAGATGGTCGCCCTGACTCAGCCCTCTCCCTCTTGGGTGCATCTGCCACACAGCTATAATGCTACATTGCCATAGCTCAGGTCTGAGCATACTGCTTCCTGGCCATTCCAGCCCTCAGTATCAGCTTGCCCCCTTTGCCCTGTATGCTTGCATAGCTGCCTCTCAAGCTTCCCTGGAATGCTTTCTCTCCCTCCTCCTGCCCACTCTGCCACTGCTCATCTGCATTCCAGAGCCCAAGTCAAACATCACCTCCTCCAGGAAGCCTTCCTGGACCATGCCTCAATACACAGGAATGGGCTCTTTCCCTCCTTTCTTGCTCCCCCCCCCACCTGCCCCCGGGACCACACTCCCCCGGCTGTTGTGTTCTCCCTGGTTTTCTTTGTCTTTCTCCCCCTAGACTGGGTGTGTCTGAAGATCTGAGACAGGCCTTATTTATTGCTGATTTCTCCAGCCCTAGCAGAGTGCCTGGCCTGCCACTGGTCTCAGTACGTTTGTCTAATTAATTTTGTATGAAGATAAATTCTCCTTGTATCTGCTAATAGGTCTTCTTAAGGGAGGTTACTGTGTCACTTAGTTTGAATGTCTCGTGTTTGTGGCTGGGCTGAGATGAATGTCCTCCTCAGCAAGAGGCAGGTTTCTCTCTGCAGGCTGTTGGATTTGCATGTTTTTATTACTCTCACCTCATGTATTCCCTCTGTGGTTTACCCCCCAGCTTCTTGCACTGCTGGTTACATCCTGGACAATTAATACATACTTCCAGATCAATAAATTTGGCTGAATTGATTTTTTTTCCCCCCTGGCTAGCTTCCCCAACTCCTGGTATTTTCTGAGAATCTAGAAGAGGTCTCAGAATCTAAGCTCATTTAAATAACAGTGTCATATCACATGGGCTGAAACATCACCCATGAGGTAAAGGCATTGAAGAAGATCACCTAATGCATTTCAAAGCCAGATTCCAGTGATTTTCAGATTATTCCTGGGATAGCTCACGACTTGCAAACACAGATAACTAAATCTGTATATGCATGTGTCTGTGTGTGTCTTCATCCTAATTCTCTAGGTTTTCTATACATCTTAATTTTGCGAGTTTTGGTTTTGTTGATTATAGGACATAGCTTTGAACCTCATGGATGTTCAATTTTTGTTGAATGAATGAACGAACAAATGAACAAATGAATGAACGAGCAGACTAGAGCTTGAGGGAGTGCCTTTTCTCTTGCTGAAGGTGTTGTGATTTCCCATGGATCTCAAGGATCTAATGTGTCCACAAGAGGTGCTGGATGATGCATCTGGCTGCCTCCTTTCTCTGTTCTGGAGTGGACAGTTGCTGTTGGAGTTGCCTTCCACACTGACAGGCTCACGACCTCTGGTCACTTGTGTTGAGGAGACCCAGCTGTGCTGCTTCTAGAAGTCACAGGCAGAGGGGGCTGGCAGGCAGTGTGGGAAGAAAGTTTCTACAGCCTGGAAAGTAAAGGAGGCTGGTCAGGAATGTTTCTTGAAGGTTCCTGGAACTGCCCCAGGGAGGGTGGGGTGCTCCCCTTGGATGGCAGATTTTAGCCCAGGGCTCCTGAGCCTGGGGGTGACCATATAATTATCAAAACCAGGACATTTTTGACAGTGAAAGGGAAGGGGAGCTTTATCAATAACTGCTCCAAAACAGCAGGTGTAAACCAGGGCCATCCAGGGCAAATCAGAACGTATGGTCTCCTGAGTGGAAGACAGGCCTGTTCTGGGGGGCTTTTCAGTTCTGTCCGGAGAGTCCCCTCAGGTAGAGAGCTGGAGCAGCGTGGCAGTGTTGCAAGAAGTTGAGAGATTACCAGGGTAGGAGTTAGGGTCCTGGGTTGCTAACGTCCTGTGGGGGACCCTTTCTTGGGAACTCAGGGCTCTGGCCACCAAGAAGTGTGAACTGTCAAGGCTGAGTCACCTGGCTCGGCAGCCAGCCCTGTGCCCTCACACCCACCCCAGCTGAGCCACCCCAGGCTCATTCACACCCATGTGCCTTTCCTCACTTTCTGTTGGCTTCATGAGTTCTGAAGAGGGCTGAGTCTTTTGAAAGCCTTTCCACAGGGCTGGTGCCTCTGAGTCTCTGCCCGTGTCTAGGACAGTCCTTCCCAGGCTCTGTCACTTATGTTGTGACCTCAGGCCACTCTCAAAGCTTTTCTGAGCCTCTAAAATGGAGATAAGGACAGCTACCATGGAATGCTGTCTCGGGATTAAAGAGAGAAAGATGGTGATCATGATGATTCTCTGTTAATCCACAAAGGAAGTCTTTTTGGAGACCGTAGAAAGGGAAGTAAGGAACGTGGAGAATGAGATCATTGTCATGAGGGCTAGTATCTAATTTCCACAGCTCCCGAATGTAGATATTGTTATTCTCCATCTTACAGATGAGAAACTGAGGCACAGAGAGCTTAAGTAACCTGTCCACAGTCACACAGCAAGTAAGTGGTGCAGTGGAACTCAGGTTTAGGCTTTTCTAGATAACTCGGGGATAGAGGGGGCTCCTTATAGGCGTTCTGGGGGGCTGGAGGGTACAGGGATATGCATTCAAGACACCGGCAGGTCTCCCCACCCTGCTGCACACACCTCTGTCTCACCAACTAGGTCTCCAGAAAGTAGAAGAGTCATGATTTCTGGCGCTGACACTGCATGTCTGGCGGGGGCTAAGTGGGGCTTATTTGTAAAAGGTTTTAATAAAATAAGCATTTTGACTCTATTGACATTTCTTCCCTCTCCTTTCTCCATTCCCCCCTGCATCCCCCCCCCTCTCTCTCTCTCTCTCTCTCTCTCTCTCTCTCACACACACACACACACACACACACACAGTGCTATAATCTGTGTGTGTGTGTGTGTGTGTGTGTGTGTGTGTGTGTGTGTGTCTGCATCTGCAGTGGACATTTTTTGCCCCTAGAAGGATGTGCTCTCAAATGGAGTGTGCGTGTGCAACTCTGACTCCAGGGTGACCTCTGCAGGAAGGGCAGCTATCTTGGCTTCGGCAACTTATTTGTTTATTTGTTTACCGGGAGTGGAGCAGGGCGCCGTGTTCACATTGTTCAGAGACATCTGCTGTTTGCAGTAACTTGCCAGCCAGGCGGAGCTGCGGGGTGGCTGGCTTTGCAGTGTTCCCTGTAAATATTATGACTCTGAGGACCAGAGCGGGGCCCCAGGGACTTCAAGGAGACTTCAGGGTTCGTCCTCCGTGTGGTGCCTGCATCCCTGAAGTCCTGTTGTCCCCTCCTTCTCCCAGCTGATGGGTCAGAGGAGCAAGGGTGGCTCCGGGAACAGCAAAGTGGTTGATGCTAGTGGCCTCTATAGTCCACAAATTAGAACAGTTGGGGCTCAGAGATTGTGCCAGAGCAGAGCTTCAGAGTGGGAGGCTGGACAGAAGAGGTGCCCTGTGGCTTGAGGCCAGCTCTTGTGGCTTTAATGGGGAGAGGACAAAGAAGGAACAATTTAAACAGCCCAGTAGTCCCCTGGGGCTTGGTTCTGGGGTCAGAGAAAAGATAGTGCATGTGGACAGGCTTTACAAAGACACACCTGCCTTCAGATCCCAGCTCTGGCTCTTATCTGCTGTGTGATCTGGGGCAAGGCTCTCAACATCTCTGAACTCCAGGTAATGTATACACAGGGCATATAAGCAGGTGTTATCAAGAGCTCTGAAGGCCATTTAAGCACCCCCTGTCCACATGGGGGCCACTCTTGACCTATCCCAGAAGAGGCAGTCTTTTGTGACACAGTCATACTCTGGGAGGAGCTCCTGTGGCTCTTTTAGGTTTCTCTTGGTCGGAAGATTCATCCTCGAGTCCAACCAAATTCCTTGATAATATGTGTACTGCTGAGCCTTCTTCTGTTCTCAGAGGAGACAGCTGGTCCCATCTGCAGCTGTGAGCTAAAGGCTGTTTATTATTAAATCTCCCTCAGGGTCTCTTCTCCAGGCCTAGTGACCTCAGGCCCTCTGACCTGGGAAGCATAAGGTCACGTGGCTAATAATATTTGGTGGGGCCTTCCTGGGTTCAGAGCTTCAGGGAGTAAGAAGCATTGACAACTCCCTCCCTCTCACAGGGCAAGAGAGAGCATTTACCAGGCCTGCCTGGAGGAAGGGTGTGTGTGCATGTGGATGGGAGCATGTGCACCTGCATATTTTCTTTTCCTTCTGTTTGGCTCGATAGTTTAAACCTCCTTAAGGGAGAGGTACAGGGGGCTCTGCACCAGGAGCTGCTGGGGCCTGCTGTGATCCTAAAATTAGCCCAGTGGGCGGGCACTTTTTCATCCGGCATTCCTCTCCCTGAAGAGCTTGTCTTTCTCCAGGAAGGTGGGAACCTGGAGCTGAGCCCAGGCAGCCCCACCCCCTACGCCACTCTGGTGTGGGGCAGTGCTGGGAGCATCTCAAACTCTCCAGGAGACTAGAAGAGTTCCTCTCTCCCTTCCCAGCCTTGACGATCGTGGGTGAAGCCAGGCATGGAGAGTCTTGGAGCTCGCTCCCAGTGCAAGGCCGTGCCGACCCACTTCACATTCCTGAAGTGGTAATGCAGGCAGCTGCCCGGCTGGGCTACACAGGACAGAGGCCTCCTCCTCTCTTCCTTGTCACACACTGTGGGCACTGCCTGCCCCTCAGCTGGGCTTTAATGGAATCCGTAACAGTACAGATGGAGCTCCCCAATTCAGAGCTCCCCAAATGCCTCACCAAAGACTGCTTTTCCCTTTGAACGTTCCCCTGTATTCACAAGGCCTACCTCTTCAGCAGAGGCTGTGTGCTCTCACCCCTGTGGCCTGGGCTGTGCGTGTTTATCCGTGTCCCTTACAGTGTCACTAGGGGGTACAGCAGACCCGGAGCACCCCTCTTCCCACCTGTTGTGCACGGTGGTCACTGCTACGTGGGAATAGCATCAGACCCTGGGGTGACTGTGGAGGACGCTGATTAGGCCAGAAGGGAGTTCAGGGGGCCGGAGTAGATTCCATATCTAATTGAATCTTCTACTCTCCTGCTTTTTTTTTCTTCTGATAAGATACAATAACAAGAAGGTTGTTATTTTAACCATTTTTTAAAAACTATCTGGATTTTTAAAAAAGAATGTTTATTCATTTTGAGAGAGAGAGGGCACGAGCGCACTAGTAGGAGTGGGGCAGAGAGAGAGAGAGAGAGAGAGAATCCAAGCAGGCTCTGTGATGTCAGTGTAGAGCCCGATGCGGGGCTCAGTCCCACAACCATGAGATCATGACCTGAGCTGAAACCAAGAGTCCGATGCTCAACCGACTGAGCCACCCTGGTGCCCCTATTTTAACCATTTAAAAACAAATTTTTTTAATGTTTATTTTTGAGAGAGAGACAGAGAGCAATCAGGGGAGGGACAGAGAGAGAGGAAGACACAGAATCTGAGGCAGGCTCCAGGCTCTGAGCTGTTAGCACAGAGCCCGATGCTCAAGCTCACGAACTGTGAGATCATGACCTGAGCCAAAGTTGGATGCTTAACTGACTGAGGCACCCAGGTGCCCCTTAACCATTTTTAAGTGTACAATTCAGTGGCCGTAAGCACATTCACAAGGTTATGCAACCATCACCACTACCTATTTCCAGAACTTTTTCATCATAACTAAGCAGAAACTCTGTACCTTTTAAATAATAACTCCCTAATCCTCCCTTCCCCCTGGTAACCACTATTCTACTTTCTGTCCCAGTGAATTTTACAGCGTTTAAGTTGAATCCTACAACATCTGTCCTTTTGTGTCTGGCTAATTTCACTTAGGATAATGTCTTTAAAGTTTATCCAGGGGCGCCTGGGTGGCTCAATTGTTTAAGTGTCTGACTCTTGATTTCAGCTCAGATTATGATCTCACTGTTTGTGGGATCGAGCCCCACACTGCCTGCTTGGGATTCTGTCTCCCTCTCTCTCGGGCCCCTCTCACCCACTCATTCTCTCAAAATAAATAAATAAACATTAAAAAAAAAAGCTTATCCATCTTGTCCCATGTATTAGAATTTCATTCCTTTTTAAGACTGAAAAATATTCCATTGAGTGCATCTACCACATTTTGCGTATCCATCCATCCGCCCATGGACATTGGGTTGTTTGCACATTTTGGCTGTTTTGAATGATGCTGCTGTGAACATGGGGTACAAGTATCTATTTGAGTCTCTGCTTTCAATTCTTTTTTGGTGTCTACCCCAAGGTGAAATTGCTGGATCATATATCATAATGCTATGTTTAGTTTTTTGAGGAACTGTCATACTGTTTTCCACAGCAGTTGCCTTATTTTACATGCCCCCCCACCACACATACACAATGCAGAGGGGTGCCAATTTCTCCACATCTTCACCAACATTCCATGCATTAAAAATTTTTTTTAACGTCTATTTATTTTTGAGACAGAAAGAGCACAAGTTGGGGAGGGGCAGAGAGAGAGGGAGACACAGAATCTGAAGCAGGCTCTGGGCTGTCAGCACAGAACCTGGTGTAGGGCTCGAACCCACAAATTGTGAGATCATGATCTGAACCAAAGTGGGATGCTTAACTGACTGAACCACCTAGGCGCCCCCTCCATGCATTTTTAAAAGCCAGATTAAGTGTAGTCCAATTTGGGGATGAAGGGATAGATATGATTTTAGAGGACTTTTCTGGCATTAAAGGGCTGTTTTGTCCTCTGTTTAGAAAGGATATCTGGAATAAGTGGGTCCTCTGCAGAGGGAACAACCAGAGCAAAGACCCTGGTGTGGGAATGTGCCTGGTGGCCTTTTTGCAACAGAGCAAGGAGGCCAGTGTGGCTGGAGTGGAGGCAGCAAAGGGGAGGACTCCAGATAAGTCAGTGAGGGAAGGGAAGGGAAGGATACAGACTCAAGGACCACTGTCAGGACTTGGTCCTTCCTTTTATTCTGAGTGGAATGAGAACTATTACAGGGTTTGAGCAAGGGGTGACAGTACGCTGACTCATATTTTAAAAGGATCCTCTGGTTGCCTGTTGAAAAGAAACCGCAAGGGGCAAAGGTAGAAGCCAGAGAGGGTTTTAGGCATCCAGGTGAGCCTTGATATGGAGGAAAGATTTCAAACATGGAGCCTGAGCCTGGTGACAGTGGTGCCGCTTGGAAGTGACAGGAGAAGTCCCTGGGAGACCAGTGGAGAAGCCTGCTAAACCTGCTGTGTGATTTGCAGGGCCCAGTGCAAAATGAAAACCCCGGGCCCCCTGTTCCAGAAGTATTGAGAATTTCGAGATGATAACAGATCATTAAACTGAGCGCATGGCTCTGTGCAACTGCACGGATTACACATTCACGAGGCGCACCCAGCTGCTAAGTCATCCAGCTTCTCCCAAGCCAATGAGCAGAGCTGCACCGAAGAGACCCTCTGGCCATTGAGCCCGTTTCACGGCACCTTTGGGGAGAGGCTTCTGGGATTGGTTTTGTGAGAACCTGCTGCACAGGCCACAGGTTAAGACTCTCAGGAGAGTGGAGACGGTGGTCTTGTGGCTGAAGCAGATGGTGAGCTCCCATCCCCACATTCTGGCACAATATGGCTGAGACCTCAGCTCTGAGGAAAGGGAGCTGAGAACATTCTTGGCATTTGCTGGAAAGGAGAGAGCTGCTGTCCTCCAGTAATGGAAGAATGGAACAGTAATATTACACTGTTTTTATTAAAAAATGTGTTAGCAGTTTACACTTAATATTACCTGTAAAATCCTCAAACCACCCTGTGGAGAAAATACTGTCATAATCTCTTTGTTGCAGGTCGGGAGACTGAAGCTTAGGCGCTTTAAGTAACTGGCCTAAAGTCCTATCACAAAGTAGAGAGGCCAGGAACAGAACCCAGGTTTGCTGTCTCCTGGGCGCTGGTGCCTGACCTCTTGGGGACAGAACTAATCGTGAGCTCCTGCTTCCCGCCCTGACCTGGAGAAGCAAAGGAAGGGGAAAGACAGGCAGATCATGCCTGTTTGGGGCCCATCTGTGTTCATCCCTTTCTCAGACAGTAATTATGTTGGTAACAGTCTTTATTGGCACTATTAGTGCTTTCCAATATAGCAACTCATTTACAACTCATTTAATCCTCATGCCAGCCTAGAGGGTATCTCCATTTCACAGAAGACTGGGGCACAGTCAGGTACTTGCCATGGATAGAGGTGAAGTGCCATGGGGGGCAAGGGCACTTGCTGTTTGCACTGCTCATGGTGGGGAGAGAGTATCTGAGGAGCATCAGAGGTGGTGACTCCAGGCCCTGGCCTTGTGGGTACATACCTGCCCTGATTTCAGACTCCAGGAAAGGAAGCTGACCAGGCCGGTGGCGGATAATTTGTAGCATGTGGTTTAGGTTGGTAAATGAGGCTGATAAGGCTTGTCACCCAGGTCTCACACACCTCTTCTCTGTGCTTCCTCCTCTGGGGAGGTGGGGCCCAGGATCTACAGTCCCCCAAACACCAGTGTTTGGAACTTGGTTTTGCCCATAGGGACCAGAATGTCCACCGGAAGGCAGAGGGCATGATTGTCATTTTCCCACTCAACTCCTTCAGTTCTTGCTCATTTTCATGGCTCCCTGTAAATGTTGGTGGTTGATAGCCATGCTGATGGCAGTGGTCATCGTAACTGGGATTTTTCTGGCTTATTTTTTTCTAGGAGACCAAAATGTTCAAACCTGAACTCCCTGTTTTGGAGACCAGGAGACGGAAGAATTACATCTAATGAGGGAAGGAGCCCTAGCTAAGAGTGTCTGACCCTTTGTGGGGAGGGGATATTCAGAGCCAGGGATGTCTGGCTGTGTCCTTTGGGGTGGAAGGGAACTGGCTTTGAATTCTGACCCTGCATTTGTTGTTTCTTCTGTGCAGCCTCGGGATGAGTTCGTTTCTCCTTTGAGTCTGTTTCTTCTTCCGCAAAAGCGAGGATAATCTACTAAAGTTAACGTAGAAACTTTCCATGGTGAGACCCTTAAGGGAAGACAAATGCAATTTTGGAAACTTTTTTGGACTGCTCTTCAGACAGTTGGCTAAGACCTGTCTGAAGTTAGACAGTTGGCTAACCCCATGGGTTTCTCAACTTTGCAGTTACTGAGCACCCCCTTCCAAAGTCCCTGCTTCTCTGAGCCCCTGTGAGGCGACCCCACCCTCACCCACATGCCCTTCCCACGCTCTGTGCTGTCACACAAGCATCTCCTGACAGCCTCCATTGTCTGCCTCACCCACTCCCTTCTCACACCTGCTTCTCCCCTTCCCGTCTCCCCCATTTCCGCACCCCCACCCCAGGCAGCAGCAGTTGCTCTCCTGGATTGTCTCAAAGTTCTGGAAAATCCACCTGCTCTGTGGGCCTGAAGCCTCTTGCCTCCTGCCCTGTCTGTTCCTTTTTTACCTCATAAGGCTCCCCTCCCCAGAGTGGAGAGACTCAGGGTTATTTCAAGAGATTTGCCTCAGAAGTCCTGCTGGAGGGGAGTTCCCTGGCCCAGACTCAGCCTTGTAATGGCTTGTGAGGGCCCCTCCCCCAGCTCCCCCTGCCCCGGGGGGTCCTCTGTACCAACACTACCCCACATCAACCCCACTCTCCAGCTCCAGAACCAATACTGGCATAAGACCAGATGTGATCCCAGAGTGCCTTGACCAGAGACAGTGGACATCTGTGTGGTGGGTGGGAGAAACATTTGAAAGTGAACGTTTGTGTCTGATGCTGTGTCCATGTACCATAGGGCAAAGAAGCTAGCCAGTACCAGGAATTCACTTCGCTTGGAGAATTCCAGCCTGAGTTCCTGAAGCTAGGCTAGAATACTTGGAAAATGAGAGTGTGGCACAGGGCATCAGCAGCACTGGCCTATTTGGCAGAGTCAGAGGATGGGCCGAGAGAAGAGCCACCCTGGAGCTTCAGGTGACTCTGTCTATAATAACTGAGGGCGCTTTGATCTGAACGCCATTTTCTACCTCCCTTCTTTGATCTGCACCCTAACCCCGGACCGTAGGGGGGGGGGGGTGCTGGCCATTCTCGTTTTACCTTCCAGGGAACAAAGGCCAGAAGAGATGCAACTAAGACATTTCCCCAATCAGACTAGGGCCAGGACCTGAGCTCCTGGTTACTTTCCTTTGCCAGGGCTTCCTCCTCCTGGCATTCCTTTGGCATCTCTGACAGGCAGATGACCAGAATAAGAGCCTATAGTTTGAACATGGTAGCGGGGCTTCCCAAGGATAGTGTCAGGCTGCCCTCCCGTGGGACAGGACCAGCTGGACCATCTGGAGCCTCTGAGGTGTGAGGTCAGTATAGTCAGGGGACTAGGGTGTGGTCTTTGTTGTCGCTCAGCCCCCACACCAATCTGGAAGACCACTTGCTGATCTCTGCCTGAGGGCTCTCTGCTCTGGGAAACTGGGCTCCTGGTCAGTATATCATCTCGGGGTAGGAAGCTTTGTCCTCCTGGTTGGGATTTGGGGCCACTTGGCCAGTGGAGGCTATGGTCACTTTAGGACTCTGGCTGGAAATAACCCTAGTGAGGAGCAGCAGGACAGTAGTAGGGATGTGTTCTCCATACTGTCCCCTCTTCATGAGTTTTTCAGCCTCCCTCAAAGTGAGTTTGGGGCCAGATGACTGAATTGTAGGCTGTGGAATGTGGGCAGGAGCCACGTATACCACAACGTGTGCCCATCCAGGCAGTCCCCCGCCTTCTCCTGCCCTTCAGTGGTGACCCAAGAGGCCACGTGACCCAGAGGGAGTAGCCACTCAGCCTGTTTCAAGTATTTCATGAGCCAGAACTAAGCTTGTCTGGAGGTAAGCCCCCGAGATTCCGGGGTGTATTTGTGGCAAGGCCTGGCCTGCTCTAGCAGAGCGGCACATTTTGGTCCAGGAGCTGTGCTGCTGCCTGATGTGTGATCTTGGGCAGTGAATGTGTCTTCTCATCTGAAAAAGCCCTTTCAGGATCTGAAATTTGAAGATGACTGGTGGGTGAACATGTTGGAGAAGGAAGGCTTCCTGCCTATGGGTGAAGAGGTAGGCAGGTGACTGCCATGCCCTAGCTGTTTCTCAGCTTTGTTTTGAGGTGTAATTTAAGGATCCAGCTTTGGAGAATGCCCAGCTCAGAACTGGTTTTTCTCATTCATTCATTCATTCATTCATCCATCTACTCATTCATTCATACAGTGTTTCTTGAGCATTTATTCTGTGCCAGATGCTGTGCTCGGTGCTGATATTTCACTGTAAGCAGTTGGGCTTTGCCCTGATGGAGCTGTCAGTCTAGTGGGCAAGTGGTTCTCTGATGAGAAATCACATTGACAATGGTAAAATTTTGCTTGTGCTCAGCACAAAAGGGAGGGAGACATGGGCCTGTGCTGGCTGTTGTGGGGACGTCGCAGTCACTTTGGGAGGTCAGAAAAGGCTTTTCAGAGGAATTGAATATTTGTCTTTCTTTGTCTGAAAGAGACTGAGTACAGACTAAGAAGGGCAGCTTTCGCCTCTCTGTTTGCTATCTGTGACCCTTCAGTTCTTCACTCAAGAAGTCTGTAAGGTCAATTTCATGCATAGCAGCCCTTCACTCTTTCTGAAGGATCAGCTCTTCCCAAGTGGCCCACAGTTTAAATGTGAGAAAATTTACCTACAGGCTGAAATGATTACACTCTTCTAAAGGAAGAGTAGATGACAACTATGCAAAAAGGGGTGAGCATGGGAGTGGGGTTTTCTTGGAAGAGGGACTAGCATATGCAAACGCCCTGTGGCAGGATGGAGCAGGGATTGAATTCAAGGGTACTGATAGCAAGAGGTAGTGTGAGATGAGGCTTGAGAGGCAGAAGGAAGCAGATGACAGGAGCACACGTAGCTGAGTTAAGGAGACTGGATTTTATTCCAAGAGACGTAGAAGTTATCAGAGTTTGAAGTGGGAGAGGAAGTGTAGTTTACACGATCAGATCTTTGTTTTGAAAAGATCATCTTGGCTGCCGTGTAGAGCTCCAGCTCTTGTCTGCTCTGTTCTTGTCAACTGGCGGTGGACAGGTGCATGTGTTTGTGTGGGTGAATACACGCACAATTTTAGAAAGGTCTGAGTTCCCTTCTTCTTGCTGGGGCGTGTCTCTGTTGGTCTGCATCAGCACGGATAAAAAGCACTCCATGCTTGAAACACCAGAGGATGAAACTTCCCCAGGGGATGACGGGAATTCACCAGATGCAAATCCTAATTCTGGGAAGAATGCTGATGGAGAAAGGAGCTATTGTCTAAAATTAGGCTTTGGGAATATTTCAGTGAAACATCTTCTTCCTGCCCTTTTCCTGATGGGGACTTAGTGCTGGTTCCTTCCACCTGCCTGCCTCAACTTCTCTTCGCCAGCCTCTCCTTCTGACCAGTTCATCCTCTTAGTTCACTTGGCCTACTCTGCTCTGAGGGCACGTGGGGCGAAGACTGAGGGGTCTGTTGTTACATGTTTTAGCTCTCACTGGGCAGGCACGTTGTAGGCAGGCTGGCCATTGGCTGACTGTGATTTCCTCTTAGCAGGTTATGTCCTGAGGCCTCTAGTGGAGGAAAGCCTTCTAGAAACAAGTGTCTCCTTCCCCTAATGAGATGTTCCTGGACTGGGAGGCCCTGGCTTGGGCAGAAAGAACTTACAGTCCTCAGAAGAAATTCTGATTTCTCTTGTAGAAGTGCCAGGGTCCAGAGCTTGTCCCTGTACCCCTTAGCTTAACTGGGACCACCTTGGCTACACTCAGGGCAAGGAATCACTCCTTGCCCTTCAGTCCGGTGGGCCTCCAGACCGAGGACCACCTTAGTGACAGTCCTGCTAAAACAGGCAGAACTACCAAGCGGCCCTTGAGTCCCCCCATACCTCGCTGCAGCCCTTGCCCTGGAGAGCAGGCACGTTGAGGACTTACGGGTCAGCTTCACACACAGTCTCCCACAGCCACGAAAGAACCCAGTCTTTGGGTTAAGAACCCCCACATCACTGTCACCACCAGAACTCCCGCTACTACTCGGAAGACCTGCAGGGAGCCCAAGGAATTCTGCTGTCTTCCTCATGGCAAGTGCCTAACAGTCACCAGAACAGATGTCGACATGGACAGAGGAACAAAGTGTTCTCTTCCCACGCCTAAACACCGCCTTTGTGGTCATCTTGCCCAGCCCCCCAGCTATCCCCATGCCGTGTGAGCGCCCTGTCCAGCATCTCTGGATGCCAAAGTGCCCAGCACACAGTGGGCCCTCAGTGGACACTGAAGGATGAAATCAGCCCTTAGAAAGGCTGGCCTGCCCGAGGCCTCTCATCCTTCTGGCCCCTCATGCATTCCTGGGACAAATTCTTAGCTACAGACATTCTTTCTCAAGAAAGCAAGATGGTGGCTGCTGACCTTGGGTTGTAAATATCCTTCCGTCTCCAGATTACTCTGAAAACAGGCAACAGAGGGGTCTGTCCCAATGGGTGGCTGAGCCTAGAGACAGAGTAGGCTGGGGTGATGCTGGGGTGGTGCCTTGACACTTGACTTTCGGGGCCCAGTTTCCAGGAAGGACACCCTGTGGAAAGCCCTCTTGGCTGCGATTGCTGGCAGCAGGACCTAGGAAAACTCAGCGCCTGGTTTATCTCTATTTGTCGTCCACTGAGGAAAAATGAGAGTATGCTTCCTTCTCAGAGATGGAGCTGTTTATATCTGCAGGATCTTGATACATGTATGCATGCTTTCACACGCACAGCCGCGGACATAACAAGTCCCCCACTTTGGACTCTGTGGCTGTGAACAGACATTAACCAGAGCTGGTCCATTTCCCCTGGGAACAGATGCGCTGCCCTGGAGCAGGGGCTCTGGTAGGGGTAGAGGTGTCATGGGGGGAGGGGCCTGTGAGGGGCAGAGAGAGGGTGGGACTAACTCAAAAAGGCCTGGGCTAAAGCTGAGCATTAAGCTGTGTGGGCAAACAACTTTCTACCAAGGAGAGATGTGACAGGTGTCCACAGTGTGGACGACTCTCAACGCATCTGCCCCATAACTGGTGTCCTTCTCAACTTTTCCATGTCTGTCCTAGGTCTTCTGAGCGTTCAGGTCTCCATGGACCCAATGTGGGTCAGTCAGTACTTTTGTCAGTACTCCCTCATGGGATCTCTTGGATTCATCTCTCCAGTCCACCCTCACCCTTATCTCCCTAATGCGGCAGTATTCCTAGAGTCTGCAGACCTCGTTGTCTCTACCCCTCTCTGCAGCTAGAGACAAATTATTCTTTCTTCCTGGTGGCAGTGAGGAGCAGTGTTGTATGGTGGTTAGCCATTTCCTAGCTGTGTCGTCTTCAGCAAGTTGCTTAGTCTTGCTATGCCTCATTTTCTTTTTTAAATGTTTATTTATTTTTAAGAGACAGCGCGAGGCCGGGAGGGGCAGAGAAAGAGACATAGAATCCAAAGCAGGCTCCAGGCTCCGAGCTGTCAGCACAGAGCCTGGTGTGGGCTCGAACCCAGGAACCGCGAGATCATGATCTGAGCCGAAGTCGGATGCTTAACCGACTGAGCCACCCAGGTGCCTCATGCCTCAGTTTCTTTGTAAAATGGAAATTCTAATTGCACTGCCTCGTGGGGTGTCATGAGGATTAGATGGGTTTTACCTGCATACTATAAGCACTCAGTAGACACTATTAAATATCATCTCATCATGAAATCCCTCCCCCTATCCCGCCCAACCTGCAGTGGCTCTTTATTGCCTGTGATACCAAACTTCCTGTTTTGGTAGACAGTGGTTCATCATCTGGGCCACTTGAATATGCAGCATCTATCCCCTGTCACTCTCTGATCCTGCTGGCTATCCTCTTCACCACCCTGGTCATGCCATAGTTTTTCAAGGTTTAGCTTTTGTTCAAAAATTTCCCCTCCCCATCCAGATTCCATTCAGCTCCCCACCCAGACCTCACCCCTTCCTGAAGCCTGTCTTGGCCTCTCTAGCCCACGGGAGGCATCTCCAGTCTAAACCTAGCCATCTTGCTCTTCATTATCTCTTTGTGTGGTTTCCCTTGTGATCCCTACCTTAATGGAGAGTGCCTTGAGCAGGGGCCATGTTTTTTGCTTATAGCATGACTCATGGGGTTAGCCAAATACTGATTTGATTCCCGTAATATGGATAGTTGGGAGTTGACCATAACCATCAGTGGAAACTTCTCCATCAAGTACGGGGAAGTCCTATGCCGATTTTGTAAGAACCAAAAGGTCAAGAGATGTGTCCTAAGATTCCCAAGTGACTGCAGTAGAAATGGGATTGGACTCCAGCCCAGGGCCTGTGCTTCCTCAGTCCTGATCGTGTCTACCTGGAGGGACAGGGGGCTCGGGGGCTCCTGGCCAAATTCCATAGCTCAGCAAGTGGCAGTGATGAAAGCTGGGACCAGCCCTGCAAGTGCCAGGCAGTGGCTTTACTTTGACAAGGGCAATTTAGTTTAGGTGGCTCATGCTAGCACTTGAGATACTCAAAAGGACCTCTGTCCCAACTCCTGAAAGCCCTTCAGGACGAGGGGCATCAATGCTGTGACACCTGAGGTGGCGGGGTAGGGAGAATATGTCCCTTCCTCAGCCCTCATTCTCCCAGTCCTGTTCTGGCTCCTGGAGCAGCCCAGCTGAGACCGGGAGGCTCCAAGAGAGTTCCCCTTCCCTCTGGGTGTCAATCCAGTTAGCTGCGTGAAGCGAGGAGGCCGGCAGCATGGATGATACCAAGCAGCAGAGGCTTTCTAAATGCATTTGATAGCTGGGAATGCAGTGGATGATTTGCAGCAGACTTCCTCTCTCAATTATTTTGAGCTCATGCTGAGGTCAAATCAGTCTGTATTCCTTGTGTACATAACTGCTGCCTGGAAGCGGCCGTGCTTAGGCTAAGCCAGTCATTCCTTGACGTGTTTGCCCATTCTCTTACTCACCACACCTTTATCAAGTGCCTGCCACGTACCAGGCACCGTGTGGGGTTTTGAGGCTCTGTGAGATGTGGTCTCAGCACCCAGAGAGCCACCCGGCTGATCCTTTAGTAATTTTCTGTGGATACTTCTCAGCGTGAAGACCTTAACCGACCAGGAGAGAACCTGTGGCTGAGTGTTGCGGTGCCCACTTTTCTGGGTACGTGTGCCCTCTCCTCTGTTTGTCAGGGTTCAGGTTCCCCAGGGTCCAAGGTGGCCTTGCTGGGCTCTGCTTTCTGCTGTAGCTGTGGCCTTCTTTAAGAAAGGCCTGCTGACAAACATTCAAACTCTCAAAGCTGATTTATTTGGGGAGTGATTATTTGCTTCAACTAGGGGACTACAAAGGATGCACCCCAGGCTTCTTCCCATGGTGGCTCCCTTGGCACAGGCCTTAGTCCACAGCAGACCATCAGGAATGGCAGATGCCAGCCATGAGCCTGGTCAGGCTTTCCTGCCTTTGTGGCTGATGTGGGGCAGGGCACTCAGGGTTTTGGTGGTGGGATGAGGGCTGCCGCGTTCCTCTCCTCTCGAGTTCTCACACTTTGTCATCCCAGGCGCAGGCACGTGGCCGGGGAATGAGAGCATCTGGTGTTGCTGGCTTGGGTTCCGCTCGAGTCTGCCTTCCTAAGGACTCAGGCTCTTTCCATCCACCTCAGCCCTGGGAGGGACTCTGCTTCCTCCAGATGGGGAGAAGAAAGCTCTCTCCTGGCTCTTCTGGTCTGGGAACTCTCAGGATGGGGCGTCAGTCATTCAGGGGTTGAGACTCTGCCCCGCAGGGCATCACGATGCTTTCCTGGATCCCAAAGCGTTCCTGGGAAATGCCTATGTCCTGGAGGGTCAGAGCAGAATGTGCTGAGTCTTTGGGGAGAGGTGAGGAGGAGAGGGCTCTTCACGGTGGGATTGGGGTTGGGGAGGGTCTAAGCAGCTGGGACTAAGAGAGGTTGATGTTCTAGCAGGGAACATGGGGGTCAACTAAGGAACAGACAGGGCTTTAGGCTGACATAGGAGTAGGAGGTCACCTTTAGGAGAAGACAGAGGATCGTGGACGTGCCCTTTGGCAGAGGAACACAGGCCAGATGGGTGGAGAGGCCAAGGATCTGTGTGGTGGGCTCAGCAGAGGGTGGTGCTGGGACTATGGGGGACGGCCTTGCGGGGCCAGGCATGGGCTGAGTTTCCACTCACTTTCCTCCATCAGCTCTAGTAATTTTGTGAAGAAAGAGAGGAACTTGGGTTGTGGAAGAAAAAGAGGAAAACGGGCCCAACGATGAGACGGGAGCCACTGGGTGGTTCTAGTCCCACTGCAGGCCTCAGGGACTTCGCTGCCCCAACCTCTGGAAAAATCCCTCACTGTGCCCCCAGTTCAGAGCCTGAGCCTGAGGCCCAGGCTTCTGAGGCAAAGTACTGGGGCACCTTTTGCTTTCCTGCATTTGCTGTGTGGAAATGCTGAGGGCCCATCAGACAGGAATGTGAGGTGTTCCATAGCCTGTGCCAGCCCAGGCCCAGCAGCTTGCTGAGAGCCTCCTGAGAAGCTTCAGGCTTTGCTTTCCCTCCTGAGTTAGCAGCTCTCCAAATACCTCCCAGTGCCCCTGCTTTTAGGCAGAGGACATGCGGACTCTGTAGTGAAGGGCTGTTATCCCCAGGCAAGAGCCCGATGAGGCCACTGGACCGAGGAGTGCAGCCCCTTCTCCAGCAGGGTGGTCCCTGTCTTTGGGGGCCTCTTCCCCCTCATGGGCAGAGTCCCTGAGGTGTTGCCCAAAGGGCTGTGGGAGCAGCAGCCTTGCCCCCAGCCCTTGCCCTCCAAGGCTGGGTGCGTGAGGCTAGGCTGCATGTGCACAGCGCCTTGAGGCCCCAGACTGGAACCCTTGTGGGTCTGGTCATGTGTCCCTTTCCCTGGGGGATGTTCTGGGAAAATCACCCAGCAGTGTTCCTGGTGCTTCAAGACACTGGACAAATACCAGTTGATGTCCTTCCCCTCCTGACCCCCCTCAGGGACTGGGGATAGATTGGTTGGGGTCCTCAGTTTCTTGCTTACACTGTATCTAAACCCAGATAAGCAGTGGAAGATCATTGCTTTTCAGACATTATATATCATCACACTATTTAGTTTATGAACAGTCCCTGGGAAGTAGATAGTACATTCTTATTTTATAGAAGAATCCAGGGCTCACTAGGGGGAGCAACTCAGTTACCACCATTCATCTAATAATAAGTAACTGAACTGAGATCTGAACCCAGGTCTTCTGACACCAGACCGCACGCACTTTCCACACACCGGGCTTCACCTCCTTGAGATAACGCAGAGCCTGCTCCTTCTTTCCTCTCGGCCTCTGTTTCCCAGCTTGTGGAGTGTGCACAGCCACTACACCTCCTTCCGCCCTTGAGAATCCAGCCACTCTGTCTGCTTTGTCTCTGGTCTGGTGTCTGGGCTCAGGCCCAGCTCTTGTCAGGACCACTACCTCAGAAACCTCCCGCAGTTTTTCAAGCAGCCTTTCCGTCTTCACGCTTTCAGCCCCCTCCTGCCTTCCCTCATCTTATGTGCTCTGCATGTTGTGGTTTCTCCCTTCTGTACTGGAGCAAGTATTCACAGAGGAGGAGAAACAATGGGCCATCGGATGCTCAGGTCCGGAAACCTTTCCTGTTTGCAGTATATTACTTGGAGGGAAGGGCTAAGGCACGTAACACAGAGACCCCAAGATACTGTGGCTTTAAGGAGATGAGAGTTTATATCTTTAAGGAGGTGAGAGTCGAAGTGACCTGGTCCAGTTCCATGGGCTTGTTCCACCACCCACAAGGACATTATCCCTATCTGCATAGTCAGAGCTGGGTTTGGGGGCCTGTCCATGGTCCAGGCCAGAAGGAAGTACAAAAAGGTGCTGGTCCAGGTAGGGCAGGGGGCTTGTCTGATGATGGAGAGTCACACACATCACTTCCACTCATGCTCCTTTGACCCGAGCATCATCATGTGGCTGCAAGGATGGCAGCTGTGCGCCCAGCTACTGCGTGCTGTTTTGGAAGAAGGGGAGAATGAATTTAGGTAGACAATGAATAGTCTGCCATAGCCTTTTAAAAAATGTATTTTTATGGGGCTCCTGGGTGGCTCAGTCGGTTAAGCATCTGACTGTGGCTCACGTCATGATCTCATGGCTCGTGAGTTCAAGCCCCGCATCCATCTGCTTTGGATCCTCGGTCCGCCTCTCTCCCTGCCCCTCCCCCCCCCAATAACATTTTTTTAAATGTATTTTTAAAATAAAAAGGTTAATCTCAATTATCTACTCTAAAGGGATGTGGTAAGAGGTACTGGTGTGATCATCTAGAGCTCACTAGGTGGACCTCAAACTGAGAGTGTTTCTGGAGGCTAGGGGTGTTGGGGGGGGGCAGTCTGCAAATGAATGCTTGCCACATTCTTCCCACTGGGTGCTTTTTATAGGCATGTGCCAGTAATGGTTGAGTTTAATGGCTCACCCCTCAACACCCAGGGTATGTTTCCATTGGCCCTGGGGAGGACTTTAACTCCTCATACCTCATGGCCTCGGTGCCAGCCATGGTTGCCCTTCCTGCCCTGTGTTAGCAGGATGGCTGGGAGTGAGTGGCGGCTGGACTAGAGCCAACTCTTGGTTTTCTCTGTGGGAGGCTGAGTCACACTACAGAGAAGGCTCCCAGGATGTCAGGGCCCTTGGGAAGTAGCTGAGAGCCATGGGGTCACGTTCTCCTGTTTTACATTAGAAGAAACCTCATGGGACACAGACGACTTGCTGAGATAACCCAGCCAGGGAAGAGAGGGCTGGCCCTGCAGTAATCCAGGTCGTTTGCTGTTCACCCAGCCTTTCTGCGAGCGCCATTTCGACGTTATTTCTCTCCTCACAGGCTCAGCCTCTGGGGATTTCCCAGTGATAGGCCCAAGGTCAGCCAGCCAGTAAGGGACTTACCAACAGGACACCCAGGTGCAGTTCCCAGCTCAACTGAGCTTGCATCCCGCTCACAGGTACACACAGACTTGTCTCACGGCTCATCTTCCTGAGAGAAACCACCTCCAGGCCCTTACTGGTGTGGCAGTTAGTGCTACCTTCATTTGTCGTCTTTTGCTGGGTCATCTGCATTTCGTAATTCTGACTCAAGCCTTGGCCTCCCTGTGGATGGGGGTCCTATACCCCCCTTTCCTGCCTTGTGCTATATGTTCAGTGTCAGAATCAAAGACTGCTGGGGGCCTTGACTATCTTCTGATGTGTGCTGGAATATTCAAGGCCTTGAAAGTGCCCTGCAGCCCTCAACTTCCTTTTCATCCATTTATTCATTTAACAAGCATTTATGGGTGCCTGCTGTGTGTCAGCTCCATCCTGGGGGAGGAGGACGTGCCAGTGAGCAGAAGGAGGCATGGCCAGCCCTGTGGGGCTTTCATCCAGCTCTTGCTGCCCTCAGCCGCTCACGGCATGGCCAGCCCAACCACGGTGCTTTACGCCAGTAGTGTGTTGGCATCAGTGTTTTATTAGCAGGTGTCCTTAGCTCCATTTTAGAGATGAGGGCGTTGAGATTCTAGTAGGTGATGGGATTTGCCCCAAGTCACAAGGCTAGCCCTGACTTCCAGCACAGCATTCCTTTGGTTACATCTCCCTGCCTTTCTATGCAGGTAATCTCTGGGGCACTCCTCTGGGGCCCCCGGATCCCTGTCAAGGCACCTGACAAGGCACCTGGGCAAGCCTGCCTTGTCCAGAGCAGCACCAGGGTGTCCCTCTGTCCTGGGTCATCCGCAGGGCCCCTGGGCCTTCCACACAGACAGACAGACAGACATAGCCCCATTACATGTTCCGCTCGCAAGTCAAGGTTAGGTGAGCAGGGTAATGGCAGTTCTACTTTCTCTTTTGTTTTTCTGTTTTCCTTCCAAATTCAGCAGACCTAAAATGGGCCCTGGAGGTGAGGCCTGGAGGGGGCAGGAGGTGTGGGTGGGTGGAGGTTAATGGGTGGAGAGACAGCGGAAAGCTGCACTTAACCTGTGTAGGGTGGGAACCAGAGCTGTGTGTGTGGTGGTGCTCTCATCTCTCCTTCTGAATCCGATTCCAGCGTCTTGTCAGCCCCTTCCCTCCACCTACACAGCCTGGCATCATCCTCATCTGTCACCACTGTTCACCTGGAACAATGCAAGCCTGTCTGCTTTCCTGGAAGGGGGAGGAGGAAGCTGAGGGTGGGGGAACTGGGGTGGGGGGCTGGATAATTGTTCTCCGAGATGAGATTTTTGGATGAGAGAGACTTCATTTGCACTGGATTATAAATAAACTTCTAGCCCACAAAACTTCTTGCCAGGCCACAAAGCAAACTCTTCCTTACCCCGGAGATCAGAGAACTGCATGAAAAGCAGTTTATGGGTGAGCAGAGCCACCACCCAGCTTCTCTAGAAAGCCTTTCTAAGCCTCTCCCACCAGGCCAGTCCCCTCCACCCCAACTTGTGGCCTTGGTTTGGTTTGGAGGGGAATGTATCTGCATTTCCACACTGCTTTGTACGTGTGATCCCTGCACCTGGGTGGGTGGAGAGGCCGTTGCCTGACAGATTGTGGAGAACTCCAGCTTCCTCTAGGATTTCCCACAGATGGTGCATGGGGTCGGACAGGAGACTGGTATGACTTCCAGGTGTAACCAGCTGTCTCAGAGCTGCAGTGTGTGTGCTGCAGTGTTGGGAGTTCCGTTGCATTCCAGGAGAACAGGGACAGAATATTTGAGATTGGGGATTTCTCAGAAAATCCTGTCTGTGGCATCTCCATTCATGGTAGTATGCTCAGGACAAGTGTTCTGTCTGAGCAGCCAGAGACTCAGGCTGTGGCTGCTCCATGGATTGTCCCAGGTGGCAGAGACCTTGGCCATCACCCATTGCCTCTCTAGTTTTATTTTTTTTAATGTTTTTTATTTTATTTTTGAGAGAGGGAGAATGTGCACAAGTTGGGGAGGGGCAGGAGAGGAGGACAGAGGATCTGAAGTGAGCTGGATGTGGAGTTCGAACTCACGAACAGTGAGATCATGACATGAGCCAGAGTCAGATGCTTAAGTGACTGAGCCATCCGGGCGCCCCACCTCTCTAGTTTTATATATATATATACACATTTTTTTTTTTTCAAATCCAGGATGAGCACTTAGCCTTCTAAGTGCCCAGTCCCTTCTCTACACTACCTTCAGTCATTGCTCCTAGGCTGCCCCTTCTCCCCATGGTTTCAAATTTATATACCTTCCTGAAGCCCTCAGGTTTCATGACATGCTAGAGAAGTTGATCTGCTCTCTAGATAGTCCTAATGCCTGAGACTATGCCTGGGCTCCCATCCGAGACCTTCTTATCCCTTGGGGTCTTATGGTTGAACCTCAGCCCCCACACACCCCTTCCCTTTCCTCCTCTACATTTTATGCTCCCAAAAGTCAGAGGGAGTGGCTGCTGTAGGGTGTGCCTCCGAAGTGTGTTCTGAGCCTGGCAGATGTATGAATCTGAGCCTTTGGAAAATGACCCACTAAAGGGCAGAGAGGGAGGCCCATCTCTCTGAGGCCCAAAGGTGGGGCTGTCAATAAATTCACTGATTGTCAAGGTTTCCAAAACACCGGTTTGATATTCTGCAAATCAGCCTGTAATGATGGCGTGTTCCAGGTCCCTCTTGATTTGCCTTCTCTTTGTTCTTCAGCCAGCCATGCTGTTCAACAGAAATGTAATGAGAGCCACATGCATAATTTTAATTTTTTCAGTAGCCAAAAAAGTAAAAAAGAAAAACAACAAAAAACACAGATGAAATTAATTTTAACAATATCTTTTGTTCCACCCAATGTATCTAGAATATCATATCAACAGGTAATTAATACAAAAAATCTTTCAAACCGTGGTGTGAATTTTACACTTACAGCACATCTCAATGCGAACTAGCCACATTTCCAGCGCTCGTGGCCACCTGTGGCTGGTGACTGCCATCATGGACAGCACCGCCCTGCAGTTCAACAGGCGTCTGTCCTTTGTCCTTTAGGCCCCCCTCCCTCTGCCTTTGGATAAACCAGGTTTTCTGGCTTCTCCCACCACACCGTGCTGTATCCATTCAAGCTGTAACCCATGCCTTCTCCCAAGCATCCTGAGAAAGAGCCACCTTCACTACCATCCCCCTCATCGCCCCTTATGACTTACTCCCTTGCAGTCTGGACTCCTCTTCTACCTAATCTCTCTCAGAGGTCACCTTCGGGGCCCCTGACAACCTTTGATTCATCCTTATCTTTTCAGCCTCTCCCACAGCACCTGACTCTTGCTTGAATCTCCCCCTTCCATTTAGCTTTTATGACACTGTCTTACTCATTCCACTCACCCTAAAACCAGTCCCTCCCTAGACTTCCCTTCATGGATTAAGAACCAAAGCCCTTCCCTACCCCCTGGAGACTCACTCCTCCACGATGCCCTGCTTGGGACAGCCCAAACACTGCTCCCCCCTTTCCAGGGTGCCTAGCCTCCCTCAGGCTCTGGTCCTTCTCATCTGTGCCATTTGCCCAGCTCTCTTTTTGGCCTCTTTAGTTCTAGCACCTTCCTCTTTGCCGCCCCCTTTCCAGCCATGAAATTAATATTCCCAAAGTGCAGCTCTGATCACATTTTCCTACTGAAAGCCTGCAGCATTAGAAGTTGTAATAACAGGGGAATATATACTTACGTTATAATGTTAAATGAAAAAAGTAGGCTACTATAAGTGGTAAGATCATAGCTGCATGAAAACAAACAAAAACCTGTGAGTAGATTAAAAAAGAGGAATAAACCACTTAACACTGGTTGTTGTTGGATAGAAATTGAAATTTTCTTTAATGAATGCACATATTATAAATGGAAATTTGAGTATACTTTTTAGTTTTGGAAATGCAGCCACTCAGAGTTTTAATGCTTCCCGGGTCATGTGCCACGTCCTTACCTGGTCATGGATAGCATATTCTTTGTGATCTGTCCGTGAGCTTCACCTCATCTCTGGCCAGTTCCCTTGCTCGTTCTTTTCCAGTCAGCATTGACTTTCTGGAGTTCCCCAGGCACCCTTGCACCCTTCGAACTCCCTCCACCCCTTTATTCATGTGGTTTCTCCCACCTGGATGCCTGGGTTCTGCCCACACTGCAAGTTCCATCTCTAGACCCCTCTCCATAAAGTCTTCCTAGTGCCCACTGCCTAGAATGATTTCTTTTTCTGATTTGACTCTCTTTTCCCATTTGGCTTATACTGCCTGGCTTTGTAGGCATTTGAATTCTCATCTTATCTCCTCTATTAGCCGAGAAGTTCTTGCAGCCTGCCCTACTCACAGTAAAAGCATGTAGTTTTTTTCTTTTTTAATATAAATTTATAATTTTTTTTCTTCTAAGAATAATGCATACAATAAAAAAGTTGGGAAGTATTCAGTGGTCTAAAGAAAAAGGTCTTAAAAAACATTTACAATCCCACCATCACCTAGAGACATTCTACCACTGTTAACACGTATATATTTTTAGATTGAGATCATGTTGAATATGCAATTCTGTATTCTTTTTTTCCCCCACTTGACATTAGATTTTGAAAATTTCCCCATGATGCTAAATCTTCTCCAAATAAAATATTTTAAAGGCCTTGACATATTTCAGCGTATTTGAAGCTCCATAATTTATTTAACTCTTCTCTAGTTGTTCAACATTTAGCTGTTCCTCATTTAAAATTTTCTAATGATCCTTGCATATAAAGCCTTGCCCAGGCCAGTGAGTTTCTGTGTAGCAGCGATTCCTGGGAAGGGACCCACTGTGGGTCAAAGAGTATAAACATTTTATTTTTTTATTGGAGTATTGTTGACATGGAACATTACATTAGTTTCAGGTGTACAAGATAGGGACTGGACAACTCTATACCTTGCTGTCCTCACCACAAGTATAGCTACCATCTGTCACCATAAACATTATTATAATACCACTGACTGTACTCCTTATACTGTACCTTTTATTCCTGTGACTTATTCATTCCATAGCAGGAAGTCTGTATCTCCCTCTCCCCTTCACCTCTTGTGCCCAACTTCCCCCCGCCACTTTCTGGCAACCGTCAGTTCTCTGTGTTTATGGGTCTGTTTCTGCTTTGTTTGTTTGTTTGTTCATTTGGTTTTTAGATTCTGCATTTAAGTGAAATCATATGGTATTTATCTCTGGCTGCCTTATCTCACTTAGCATTATACCCTCTACATCCACCCATGTTGTTGCAAATGGAAAGGTTTTGTCTTTTTCTATGGCTAATTTTCCAGTGTGTGTGTGTGTGTGTGTGTGTGTGTGTGTGTCTGTGTGTGTACCCATACACACACCCCTATGCATACCGTGTTTTCTTTATCCATTCATCTATCAGTGGACACTTGCGTTGCTTCCATATCTTGCCTATTGTAAATAATGCTGCAATACACATAGGGGCGTGTATGTCTTTTTAAATTAGTGTTTTTGTTTTCTTTGGATAAATACTCAGTAGTGGAATTACTGGATCATATGGTTTTTCTATTTTTAATTTTGAGGCGCCTCCATGCTGTTTTACATAGTGGCTGCACCAGTTTATATTCCCACCAACAGTGCACGAGGGTAGAGTATAAACCTTCATCCATATTGCTAAACTGCTTTCCAGAAGAGTGGTACCAATTCTTATCCCTGCTGATGGATAGAGCGTATTTGTTCTGTTGCATTCTTGCTAATATTATTACCGTGAAAAAAGCTTTGCTAGTTTAATAGGCATATATTGTTTTCATTTATATTTCACTGTTTGCTAGTGAGGTTTCACATGTTTTTCACATCATGCATTTGTCAGTCATTTGTAGTTTTACTTCATTGAATAGCTTGCTCATCTGTATTATTGAATTTTTCTGTTAAGTTCTACTTAATTCTTGTTCATTTATAAAACACTTCATATATTAAGACTTTTCTCTCCTCTGCCATATTTTTTTTGCAAACTGAGTGTTTGTGAAGCTAACTTGGAGTTGAAAATGCCTGACTCTATCACCAGACTTGCAGTCCTGGGGTGCAGGGGCCAGGTGGCCAGGGCTGAGCTTTCCCAGACCCCCAGCACGATGCTCTGCACTGGGTGCTCAGTGTTTGTTGAGTGAATTAAGAGGATATCCCATTCAAGTGAGTACTATTCTGTGAAAGCTGTTGTTTTTCTTTTGAATGTATATACAGAGTCTGGGGTCTTCCTAGGAATAAGTAACCAAGATGACAAAAATAAAGTATACAGTGTGGCCATTTCCCTCTACAGGTACAGCTATTCAAGTTAGATAGAATAAACTATCTCCCTTGTTATTGTCACCATTTGCTTTAAAATTTAAGGGAGTCAAAGCCACAATGAGATACCCCCTTACTCCCACTAGGATGGCTATCATCAAAAAGATGGATAAAAACAAGTGCTGAGGAGGGTGTGAGGAATCAGAGCCCTCACATACTTCTGGTTGGAGTAGAAAATGGTACTGCCACTTTGGAAAACAGTTGGACAGTTCCTCAAAATGTTAAGCATAGCGTTACCATGTGACCCCGCATCTCAGTCCATTCAGGCTGCCATAACTAAATACCACAAGCTGGGTGACTTAGACAACAAACATGTATTTCTCACATTTCTAGACACTATCAAGTCCAAGTTCAAGGCACCAACAGATTCAGTGTCTGGTGAGAACCCACTTCTGCCTTGTAGATGGCTGTCTTCTCACTGTGTCCTCACATGGTGGAAGGGGAGTTAGAGCTCCCCAAGATCTCTTTTATAAGGACACGAATCCCATTCACTAATCCCACCCTCGTGACCTGATCGCCTCCCCAAAGCCCCACCTCCTAATGCCATCTCATTGGAGGTGAAGATTTTAACGTAGGAATTTGGGGGCAAGGGGACACAAACATTCATTCCAAAACATCTAGCAATTCCACTCCTAGGTATATACCCAAGAGAACTGAAAACATGCGTCTGTGCAAGAGCTTTGCACATGAACGTTCATAGTGACATAACCGACACAACCCATATGTCCGTAACTCATGGATAAGTAAAATGTAGCACAGCCATACTACGGAATATTATTTGGCCATGAAAGACTGAAGAACTGATACATGCCACAACAGAGATGGATCCTGAAAGTATTATGCTGAGTGACAATAGCTAGACAAGAAAATAGCTAGACAATAACTAGCTATTATGAGATTCTGTTTATATGAAATGTCCAGCACAGGCAAATCCATCGAGACAGAAAGTAAATTAGTAGTTGACAGGAGCTTGGGGGTGGGGGTGCAGATGGGAAATAAGCAGTGATTAATGGGCGTGGGATTTCTTTTTGAGATGTTGAAATGCTCTGGAATTAGCGGTGAAGGTTGCACAACCTTGAACATACACTAAAAACTACTGAATTATATACTTTCAAAGGGTGAATTTTATGGTATAAAAATTATATCTCAATGAAAAAGTAATTAAGGGAAACTGTGCTAGAAACAGGCGTGGCCTCCCCAAGGCACAGTGTGGGCCTTTCTCACCCACAGAGGAGGTTCCTTGGAAAGAGCTTTGGAGGTGGTGGCCGGGAGCAGGTCCCTAATCAGCACCATTTTATGTGACCAGGATCTATGAGGAAGGCCTGGGGCACCTAGGATGAGAGTGAAAGAAAGTCGAGTGTCTCTTTATTAAATAGAATAAAGCAAAAATGGACCTAAATTAGGTTGGGATAAATAACAGCTTAGTACAGTAGAACAGGATGAGCTCTGCACTTGGAATGAGAATCTGTGGTTTAGCTCGGCTGCTGCCGTGCTGGGTAGTGCAGACAGGACTCCTGCCTAGAGCCTTGGTGTCCTCATTAGCAAAAGAGGGATGATACCACCTGGCTTGCTTATCCTGGAAGGATGTGATGAAGATGCAGTGAAATAGTACGTGCACACAGTGTTTTAATGTTGTAAATGTCATTCCTAGATAATGGTCTTTCTTCACATTTTGGTCTATCTTGTCTTTCTTGAAAATGTGTTAAGCAGATGTTAATTATTGATTTGTTAATATTTCATGCCCTGCTTTTAGTAACAGTGATATTGTACTAAGTAAACATTATACTTTTAAAAACTTTTTAATGTTTACTTATTTTTGAGAGAGAGCACAAGCAGGAGAGGGGCAGAGAGAGAGGAAGACACAGAATCTAAAGCAGGCTCCAGGCTCTGAGCTGTCAGCACAGAGCCTGATGTGGGGCTTGAACCCACAAGTTGTGAGATCATGACCTGAGCCGAAGTCAGATGCTTAACCGACTGAGCCACCCAGGCACCCCAGCATTATACTTTTAAAGTCGTATTATAGGTTGGTGTTTCCCAGAGACAGTAGCCCGTATGATTGAAGTAGGAGATGATAAGGGAGATGTGCCTTGTAGTGAGGCTTGTAGAGGCCTAATGCCGGCACAGAGATTGAGGCTTTGTCTTACTGGCAATAGGGAGTCATGGCAGGCTTTTGAGCAGGAGGTGCCATGGTGTAAAGGTAGATGGGGCTCTCTGAGATAGTGCATTTCAGAGCAGGAGAAAATGATAAGTCCTGAGCCACTAGACTCTCTCTGGACGGAGAAGGGGATGGGGGCTGCCTTCTGGGCAGGACCCTATGGGAATGAAGACAGCAGAGAGTCTGGTCCTTTTAGCTCAGAGCCACTGAGATAGACAAGCTACCTCCACAAAAGAAAACCTCATCACAAAAGCCCCCAAGCAGAGATAATGCGGCTTTGCTCACCAAAAAAGCATACAGCAGTCTTTGTAGGGAACAAATTTCTAAGAGGTGTCACTATGATTTTTTAAAAAGTTAAAAATATGTAATATTGTTAAAAAGCCATTTAACACCTCATTGAACATGGTGCAGTATACACGGAACTGTGCTGATAGGACTTCCAAGAGTATATAATTTAAGATGATCCTTCCTTGATTTATTGTATTTTATATCATAATAGGATTCCACCGAGGTCCCCCGAGCTTCCCAGCACCACCGTGTAGAACAAATGAAATCTGGGACAGGCGGAAGGGGCTCTTGTCAGTCTTGTCAGCTCCTTTGATTTTGGGCTCATTTGGTTGCTAGTTTTGCGTGGTTGCAAATAGAAAAAAGGGCCAGAACAGGAGGGGCTATGCCTATCCTTGGGGCTGGGGTCCCAAAAGAGGACCTTTCTTCCCTTCCTAATACCTAGAGCAGTGGAGAGCTGGTCCTCGGCCCCCAGGGGCCCAGGGTGGGTCTGGCCCCTTGCGGCCAGATGGGTGGATTTGGAAAATCAAATCCCAGCTTTGGCTCGCACTTAATTGAGAAGATTTCAGACTTCAATGTGAAGAGAAAGCACTGTGGTCTGTGCAGGAACCACAGAGGGTGGAGGACGATCTGGAAGAAGGAGTAGGGTGCTGAGACCCTGCCAAGGGGGAGGGGGTTGTCAGAGCTGGGGGAGGGCAGGTTTGAAAAGCCTCCCTCATCGGATTGCCAGGTAAATATGGATACCTGGTTACATTTGAATTTCAGATAAATAATTTTTTAGTGTAAGTATGTTCCAAATACTGCATGGGACATACTTATACTAAATTTTTTTTTTATTTTTTATTTGAAATTTCACATTTAACTGAACATCTCATTCCCCCCATCACCAAATCTGGTTCCTTGGGGTGTTCTGATCCTTACCTCTGCCACTGCCGCCAACAGCAGATACACCCTGAGAACCGTGGTGCAAGAGGCAAGCTGACTTGTCCAGAACAGAAGCCATGCAAAGTAACAAATTGCCAGGGGTTCGTCTCCAACTCATTTCCTTCACTTCTGTTCATTCCCCATTCCTCTTCGTCTTGCGCCTGCCCCAGGATTGGCGAGTAGCAAGCCTATGGCAGCGGATCCAGGGAGCCTCCTGAAAAGTCAGAGAGGCGGTGGTGTTTGCAGCGCTGGAGGTCTGCTGCGGGGAGTTCTGTCAGCCTCCGCGAGGAGGCGCTGCGCAAACCACGGAGCGCTGTAACTTCACCCTGGGCCAAATCAAACCTGCAGCCTGCAGCCTGCAGCCAGCAAAGAGATTGGATTTCTGAAAGTGCTGGGGTTTTAGAAATACCGCCACCACTGCCGCCAGCATTGTAAATATTCATAGGCAACTCCCCTGGGTTTCTACGCAGAGACTAGAATTCCAAACATTCCCCTCCCCCGGGGTTTCTCCTGGTGTGGTCCTGAGACCACCTGGACCCAAACCATCTGCCGGGCTTGTTTTAAAAGCAGATGCTGAGGCGAATCCCAGGGCTGAGGTTTGCTGTATTGTCAGGTCCCCTCGTTACTCTGCCTGCTGTAGATGCGCACACACACACACACAAACATTCGAGTGTGCACATGTTCTGTGTGGTTAGATATATCCCTCGAGGTCCACGCAAGGGAAACCAACAAACCCTTAGTTAGGTCTTGCTTCCCTGCTGTTGTGAATGATACCTGTTCCTATTTACTAATCAACTCTTTTACATAAGGACAGGGTTTATACTTTTACTGTGTCTGCAAGGGGCTCAATAATTGAAAATTGTTTTTAGTGGAGAAGAGAGCCAGTCAGCATTTGGACCCTTGTGCTCAAGGTGTGAGATCAGGTTTAAGCTACAAACTCCTTCCTAGAAGAAGGCTTTAAGCAGAATTCCATTAGATTTTACTATGTCTCCTCTCCATTCATAACATTAGTGTCTGCACAGGAGCATTAGCACCTGTGAGAACTGGGGAGCAGATTTCTGCTTTTTTGGTGAGTGGTGTATGTGTGTGTAACAGACATTGATCTCTTTTTCACTCTCAGGTGAAATTGCCACAGTCATCCTTCCCAATGACTTTGCTCAAGACCCCTGACCCACACCCCAGCACCCTGTAACTGCTCACCCCGTTTTGTGTTTAGTGAATGAGAGAGAGAAACACTGAGACACACTAAGCTGAGCAAAGCCATTTGGACCCCTATTGGGTTACTGGGCATCATTTTACCTGGATTTGCACCGTCTGTGGCTACTGGCCTTCTGGCTGCAGGAGGAGTCAGATTACAGCAGGAGAGACCAGGAGGATTAGTACTGAGATGCTCCAGCGGCCAGTTGATAATTACCTTCGGGGTCATGTCCCGAAATAGACTCTGGCCCCTCTTTCTCGCCTCAGAGAGGGAAGGCTGCTCTTTCTCTGTTTGGCTGGCTTTCCCATTCTTTTTTTTTAGTCCCTCCTGCATCTTACTCCTGTTATTTTTTAAGTATAATTTACAAGCAGTAGAATTCACCCCTTCTGGTATACAGTTGTGTGGGTTTGACAAAGGCATACAGATGTGTAACCACCAACACAATCAAGATCTGGAACCGTGCCATCCCCCAGAAGGATTTCCTCCTGCTGTCCCTTTTAGTCATCCTCTCCCTCCAGCCCCTGGCAACCACTGGTCTGTTTTCAGTCCCTACAGTTTTGCCTTTTCTAGAATGCCATGTAACTGACCTTTTGAGTGTGGCTTCTTTCACTCAGCATAATGTATTTGAGACTCATCGACGTTGTGTGTTATCACTAAATCGCTCCATTTTATAGATGAATAATACTCCATAAACATTCCTGCACAGGTCTCTTTGTGAACAAAACTTTTCATTTCATTTGGGCAAATACCTAGGAGTGGGGTTGTTGGTCGTATGGCAAGTATGTGTTTAACTTCATGAGAAATGCCAACTCTTGTTAATTTTATAGAGAGTACGAGTGGGGGAGAGGGGCAGAGAGAGAAAGAGGGAGAGAGAGAATCTTAGGCAGGCTCCATGCTCTGCACAGAGCCCATGACCCTGAACAGAAATCAGGAGTTGGATGCTCAACCAGCTGAGGCACCCATGCACCCCTACCACTTTTTATTTCTAATAGCAAGGTCTGAGAACGCAGTTGCCCTGCTTTCTTACCAGTGCCAGTGTGGCAATTCTTTTTCCTTTTCCTTTTTAAATGTAATTTTAGCCATTCTAATAGTGCTTAGTAGTATCTCATTGTTTTTTTAAAATTTGCGTTTCCCTAATGGGTAATGATTTTGAGCATCTTTCTGTGTGCTCATTTGCCATCTTTATATCTTATTTTGTGAATTGTCTATTCAGATCTTTTGCTCTTTTAAAAAGTGGGTCGTTTTCTGCTTGTTGACTTTGAGAGTTCTTTATGAATTCTGGGTACAAATCTTCTTATCAGACATGTGATTTACAAATAAGTTCTCCCAGTCTGTGACTTGTCTTTTCATTATCTTAACAGTGTGTTTTGAAGACCAGTGTTTTTTGGATGACATCTAATTTTTTAATTTATCATTTCATGTCTTTTACGGATCATGATTTTGCTGTTGCATCTGAGAAATCTTCACCTAACCTTAAGTCCTGTGTTTTCTTGTAGAAGTTTAACAGTTTCAGATTTGCATTTGAGCCTGTGAACCATTTTGAGTAAATTTTTATGTATTTTGTGAGGTTTGAGTTAGGCCTATGGATAGCCAATTGTTCTGGCACCATTTGTTGAAAAGATTGTCCTTTCTTTATTTAGTCGCTTTTATATATTTGTAAAACATAAAAGTATGATATACGATTTGCAGATATTTTCTTCCATTTGGTGCGTTGTCTTTTTAGTTTCTTGATGGTGCCTTTTAAAGAGCAAAAAGTTTTAATTTTGACAGTGTAATTGATCTTTTTTAAATTTTTGTCATCTGTGCTTTTGGTGTCATGACTAAGAAATCATTGTCTAATCCCAGGTCATGAGGATTTACTCTTATGTTTTCTTCTGAGTTTTATAGCTATAGCTCTTACATTGAGGTCTCTGATCCACTTTGAGTTAATTTTGTATATGGTGTGAGGTAGGGGATCCAACTTCATTATTTTACATATGGATATCAAGTTATCCTAGCATCATTTACTGAAAGGAGTAGTTTTCCCCCACTGAACTGTCTTGGTACCTTGTCAAATATCAGCTAACCATAAATGTAAGGGTTTATTTATAGACTCCCAATTTTATTCCACTGAACTGTATTTCTGTCCTTATGCCAGCATTGCACTACCTTAATTACTGCAGCTTTATAGTAAGTCTTGCTATTGAGTAGTGGGAGTCTTCCAACTAGAACATCTTTCTCAAAATTATTTTGGCCATTCTAGTTGCTTTGCTTTTCCATATAAATTATCAACTTAGCTTGTTAATTTGTTAATATCTAAAAACAATCTTGCTTGGATGTTGATTATGAATGTGTTGCAGCTATACGTCATTTTGGGGAGAATTGACATCTGAATAACATTGAATTTTCCAACATGTGAAACATGGTATATCTCTCCATTTATTCAGGTCTTTTTGATTTCTTTCATCAATGTTTTATAGTTTTCAGTAAACAGGTTTGCATCTTTTTGTTAGGTTAATCCATAAATATTTCATAGATTTGGTGATATTTAAATGGTACTTTAAAAGATTCCATGTCTGATTGTTTATTGCTTGCATATAGAAATGCAGTTGCTTTTTTTTTAAATTAATTTTTTCTTTTGTAAATGAAAGGCGGCTGGGTAAGATAAGCAATGCATGGGTTTAGCAAATTATCACAACTGGGTTAAGTCTTGTCTCTGCCTTATCCCAGTTGTGTATATGTGTGTTAATAGACTGAGTCATTGACTGACTTTATTATGGAGGAAATATTTGTCAAGTATTGCAGTTGCTTTTTATATATTGATCTGGTATCCTGTGATCTTGTATCTTTATATTTTTAAACTTGCTTATTAATTCTGGTAGAATTTGGGGGAGATTTTCATGACACAATCATGTCATCTGCAAATATAGACAGTTCTATTTCTTCCTTTCCAATCTGTATGCCTTTTTCCTGTCTTTTTCCTGTCTTATTGCATCGTCTAGAACCTCCAGTACAATGCTGAATAAGAGTGATGAAAGGACACTATCTTGCTTTGTTCCTGGTCTTAGCAGGAAACATTCAGTCTTTCACTATTAAGTATGATGTTAACTATACATTTTTGCATATGCCATTGATCAGATTGAGGACTGTCCCTTCCATTCCTAATTTTTTAAAAAATGATTATTTATTTTTGAGAGAGAGAGAGACAGAGTGTGAGTGGAGGGGTTGCAGAGAGAGACAGACAGAATCTGAAGCAGGCTCCAGGCTCTGAGCTGTTAGAACAGAGCCCAACATGGGGCTCAAACTTAAGAACCATGAGATCATGACCTGGGCTGAAGTTGAATGCTTAACTGACTGAGTCACCCAGGCATCCAAATTTTTCTTTTTTTTTTCTTTTTTTAATGTTTATTTATTTTTGAGAGAGAGTATGTGTGTGTGAGAGAGAGAGAGAGAGAAAGAGAGCATGAGTGGGGAAGGGGCAGAGAGGGAAACACAGAATCTGAAGCAAGCTCCAGACTCCCGAGTTGTCAGCACAGAGCCTGACATGGGGCTTGAACCCATGAACTGTGAGATCATGACCTGAGACAAAGTTGGACACTTAAATGAGTGAGCCACCCAGGTGCTCTGAGTTTTTCTTTCTTAATCGTTCACTGATGTTGAATTTTTTCCATATATTTTTTCAGTAACTACGGAAATAACTATATGTTTTTTTCTATTTAGTCTGTTAATATGGTGAATGACATTGATTTTTCTTTTGTTTTTTAATGTTTATTTTTGAGAGACAGCACAAACGGGGGAGGGGCAGGGAGGGGGATAGAGGATCTGCAGCAGCCTCTTAGCTGACATTAGCAAGCCCGAACTCACGAACTGGGAGATCATGACCTGAGCCGAAGTCGGGTGCTCAACCAATTGAGCTACCCAGGTGACCCTACACTGATTTTTCAAAGTTGAACCAGCCTTCCATTCCTGGGATAAACCGCACTTGGCCATGTGGCATTATTATGATACAATTTCCTGTCTGAGGGCGGCTCCTCATCTTCTCCTTCCCAGTTTTTCCTTTCTCCTATTTTTAGTCGTCTGGTACCTTCCTTTCCTTTCAAAAAGGAGCATGCTAGAGAATGTTCTACTTAGGGAAGAACATGCTCCAGCATTCCCTGAAGATTGTGCCTTCAGCCTTCATCTCCTCATTTCATTCTTTTTCCTTATCTCTTTCTCAGTGGTCCCAGTGACTTCCTAGAGGTATGTCTTCAGGGGTTTCCTTCAGAGTCACTTGCATTGGTTACTACTGTAGGCCACAGTCTATTTCTTCCTGAACCTTATCCCCCTGGTCTTAGGGGCTCCTCCTTCTGAGTCAGCTCTGCTTTGCCTGGCCCCCAGCCTCATATAAATCTTTGGGCTTCTGTGGCAGTCTCCTGACCCGTCTCCCACTCCCTGCATTACTTTTACCCTTGATGAGTTGTCATCTTTTTTTTTTTTTTAAGTTTGAGAGAGAGAGCATGTGTGTGGGAGGAGCTGAGAGAGAAAGAGGGAGAGAGAGAATACGAGCAGGCCCTGCACTTCAGCCCATGAACTGTGAGATCATGACCTGAGCCAAAGCCAAGAGTCACACACTCAACCGACCGAGCCACCCAGGCGCCCCTGGTTATCTTCTTGAAGCTATGTGCTCATGCTGCTGTTGTTTCCTTCATTAGTCCTTCATGCTCCTATTTTGCAAGGATTGTGCTAGGCCTCTCAGCCTGACATTCAGATGCCCCTTCGGTCTGGCTCTAGTCTGCCTTTCCAGCTCTATCTTCTCTCTATGGACTTCTCTTCAGGATCAGAAAGCCTGGATTATTTATTCAAGGACCCTGAGTACCTCACAAACATGAGTTTAGTGGATACTCTTTCCAGGGATGTGCTTTCCCATGCCTGCCACACTCACCAATTATGCCTCCAACCCCAGGCCCAGTGTGCCCTCCTCTGCCCTCCTGCCCCCCATGCTCCCCTCGTCTCCTTCTTGCTTAGTGTGAGGCAGTTTCTGTTTCCTATCACTGGTTCTTTGTCAGTCTTGACCACTTATCTCTTCACCTGGATTGTAAGCTTCTGTAGAGCAGGGGTTTTCTTTCCTTGTGATAAGTAGGTTGTGTTTTTCTCTGCCATGTTTTTACATGAAATGACAATGGCAGGATTCTGAGATGGATGGGTTTGGGATGGGGTTTGGGGGAGTTGTGAGTCAACATAAGAGTTGGTGGAGCTGGTAATCTGAGTTTGCCCTTTCCCTGAAGGCACATCCAGGAAGCATCTGGAAGATATCCAGGAGGTGGTTGAGGGGAGCTTATAATGTCCTTCAGCCAGGAAACCAGAATTTATTGTGTAGCCAAGGAGAGAGCAGGACTTTGGGACAGGAAAGAGAGTCTCTTTCTGTTCATGGATTGGGACAGTCACGATAAAGGATGTCTCCAGGGAAACATGGCACCACATCCTGCATGAGCCCACATGGCCTCCAGGCCTAAGCTGGCTGAGGACCCCGGGTAGAGGTCAGAGTACCTCAGAGCTGGGGTGGGGAAAGCCTTCAGGTGGAATGCAGACCTGAGTCAAGGACAGGAATTCTAGGATCCAGTGGAGAAAGAGGACCCTGGAAGAAGAGTGTGGAGGGCTGTCTGCCAGGTCACCGCCAGGCACCTGAAGTCCCAGAGGGCTTCTGGAACTATAACGGGAAGTTCGAGGGCCAATTAGGGTTACCCCTTCTGTAGTTGAGACTAAGAATTAAGTTTTTCAAGGGAGGGATGGAGTCCTAGAAGCCTGAGCATCTTTGCATGGCTTCTGTCCTGTGTGGCCTAAGGCCAGGGCAGGACCAGGATTAGTTTACCTAGATAGCCCAGGAGCTGTACCTACCAAGAAAAAATTTGTCTCAGCAGCACCATTGCCAGGATCTGAAATGTGCTGTGAAACTTGCTTTCGTGGGGTGTGTAGTGTTGTGTTTTGCTTTCTCTTCACTTTTCAGTAAATATTCCTTTCCAAAGAATTCCAACCTTGTCTCTGTGACCTGAGGGGCAGTAGTATTTTTCCACACACATATCTCAGTCAGCATGGAGAAGGGCATTAGTGAGGAGCAGAGGGTGATGGTGGATGCTCTCCAGCTGGTATGGTGGAGTTGTCAGAGGGCTGTGGTGCTGGTGCAGAGAAGGAATGGAAGCCGAGGAAGAGGAGATGAGACCAGCCATTGACACTGATCCCTACTGGCTGGGGTCCTTATCCGTCTCTCATTTCCCAGGGGATTTAGCACAGTGCTGGGTATCTCATGGGTAGCCAGCAAGTGCGTGCTTCATCGCAGTTGATCCCTGGGGAATAATAAGCTAATATAAAAATAATAATAAGCTAAGGATTCTCTGCCAAAGGGTAGACCTTTGTCCTGCCCTGGACTTTATCATACTTTCAAAAAAAGAAATCTCACAATGCTTATGGAACCTTCCTTGCGATGCCCCTGCCACCTCCCACAATACACAGCTCCATCACAGCATCACCAGTATCCCCAACCTTTTCAGCGCTGGGGCTATGGACACGTTCAGTATGATTATTCAGAGACTCGGTTCCTTAGGGCCATAATCTGTCACAGGCCAGCCAAGTTTTGGCCTTTGAGGAAGTCAGAGAGCCTGACCTATTATGCTTGGCTACTCCCTGTGGTCAGCCATGGGTGGGTGTCCTTGGCATTGGTTTGCTCACAGCTAGGTGGTTTTTGCTAATGTGGAGGCTGGGGGCCCTATGCTTGGGGGCCGGAGGGTCAGGGTTGGGGCTCCAGTGACTGGTTGGAGCTCCAGGCCTGAGCTCGGTGTCTTCATCTCTCCCTCTGCAGCTTGTCTCCAATGTCCTCATTTTCTCCTGCACCAACATCGTGGGTGTCTGCACCCACTACCCGGCTGAGGTCTCTCAGAGACAGGCCTTCCAGGAAACCCGGGAGTGCATCCAGGCACGGCTCCACTCACAACGGGAGAATCAGCAACAGGTGAGTAGGGCCCTCTTGTCCTTTCGTGGCTACAGGGAGCACAGGCCCAGGACCCCCCTTAGCCCAGCTGCCCACCTCCCCCCCCTCCCCCCCCCAGCTCAGCTCCTTGTAGCTGCCCTGCCCTGTCTTCCAGGCAGGGACCCAGCCAGAGGGGAATGTTTTCCCTGGAGGGAGCCTAGCATTTCCGACTCTGTGGGCATGCTCTAGGGAGACTTTGGAGAAAGAGCTCTACCCCAGCCCTTGCCCACTGCCTCCTCAGTGTTCCCCTGTGGACTGCAAAGAAGCCAGGCAGCCCAGGCCCTGGGCACAGAAAAGCACCCTCCACCTCTCCCCAGTACTGATGAGGTGAAGGAGCGTCTGCATCAGCATTCCCACCTGGGGTTCAGGTGCTCCCCCATGAGAGAGGAGAGAAGGGAGAGCTGTCAACCCCTGGGACACCCTCGCCAGGCACGTCCTCTGTGCTGAGTTCTGGGCTTTGGTTGGTTCAGAGAAAGGATGATGGTTGTCTCACCCTAAACCTTATCCTCAGAGAACTTTTGGGAGGGAAGTAAGCCACTCACGTGGGCCAGAGACTTGCAGGACTTCTCCGAGTGAGCACTGGGGCAGAGTGTCCTGCCCCTGTGTGCTCTCTTGGGTAAGGGCAGGGCAAGGACTGAGGGCTGGTCAGCATTCCCCTCCTGGCTGTGTGGCATCCTGTTTGGGGTTCAGGACCATTGTGTCATCTCCTGCGTGTGAACCAGATGAGGCCTGGGGACCCTGGGCCACAATGGAGCTGAAAAGCTCTCAGGCAGGAGCTCCAGAGATGGGACCATGTGACCCCAGGGGAGCGTGTGGGCAGGTCAGCAGGGTGACGGGGGCCCCCACTAGACTTGTACCAGTTGTAGTTGTTAGAGATGAGGTTACTCCAAAGCAGGTTCTCCTCTCTTCTTATGTTTGTGCCTACCCAGCAAGCTGAATGGAGTCCTGCTGCCTTCGAGCTTGGGGATAAGGGAGACAAAGGCCTAGACAGCGGTAGTCCCCTGCACCCTCCTCGCTGGCACAGAGCGTGTGCTGTGGACGTCCCAAGTGCCCTTTGACCACAGTGTGAGAGGGTCTCTGACTCCATCTGGATGCATCCTGAGCAGTTAGTGGCATGGGCTGGCCGTATCTGGATGGCTGAGTAAGGGGGTGATGCTCTGGCACCATTCCTCCCCGCCCCCGCGAGTCGCTGCCTATCCCTGCTTCCTGTCCAGCCCTGCCGCTGTGGCTGTTGTGTCCTGCCAGGTCTCCAGCTCATGCTGTCCAGTCAGCGGCCTGGCTTGCCCCAGGCATTCTTTTGGCCCTGTCTGAACTCCTGGTCCAGCTCTTGAATGAGACCCATGCTCAGCAGTGTCCCTGAGTCCTCCCACTGTCTTTGTCTGACACGCTTGCTGCACTTCTGCAACCTACTGGAGGCCCCTACGTGCCTCAATGGCCCCCTCTCTCATCCCAGTTCCAGGCTCTGGCATCTCTTGCCAGAGATCCGTCCCTTTTTGTGTTAGGAAGTGTCCCTTCTCACTCCTGGACCTTGTCCCTTCTCCAGTAAAAAGAACATTTTATAGCTCATCACCGTTTACTTGCACTAGCCCTGGACAGGCTGGACATTCCAGCAAATCCACAGGGATTTGGGAGAGAAAATCTATTTGCTTTACCATGTTCTGAGCCAAGATACCAGGGAGGAGAGGCGTACTTACTGGGGGCGGGTACTCCTCACCCAGCCAGAGCCTTGTGGCTCTCGGGCCTTCCCCCGCCCTTGGGTCCTTGGGAACACTCCTCGGTGCCACCTGATAATGGGACTCAGAACTGTTCCCCAACACCCCTCCCCCCACCTTCCTGACCCTCAGCCCCAGAAGTGGTTATAGTTGTAGGAAGATCTTTCATGGATATAAACCATATGTAGCACACTTTCTCCCAGCTGTCTTGGATTTCCACAGAATTGCTCTTTATTTTGTTTTTGTCACCAGTAACCATTTACTGAGAGTTCAGTAAATAGGAGGTAGCCTTCAGTGGCCATGTCCACTGATGCTCAGGGAGACCAAGCTAACCCACAGAGAGCACCCTTGCTAGATTAACAGTGTTTTCCAGGCCGCACGCAGGCCATCAGCTGTGGAGCTGAGCACAACACAGCCCCATCCTCGGGGTATCTCATTGCTACAGGGAGACCCTGTTAACAAATCACCAAAACCCCGAGTGATCAGGGATTCTGCAGGAAGGCCCTGGGTGGTGAGGGGTGCTGCTGCCAGAGCCAGGAAGGGGGGAAGCCTGAAGGAGGGCTACCAGCCATATGTGAGGATGGTGAGTCTAGCTGAGGAGATTGTGTGCAAAGGCAAGAAAACACCACCAGCAGCTTGGGAAGCTTCCCGTGGTTCTTTGTGTTTGGAGCAGAGCACAGATTTCAATGCAGGGCGTGCTGGGAGCATGCAATGAGATACCCCCGAGGATGCTGCTGCGTCGTGCTCAGCTCCACAGCTGAGGGCCTGGGAGGAGGACGCAGAAGGGAGGCCAAGTCCAGACCCTATCGGGGCCCCACATGACCCTCCCCTCCATTGTGTGGCCCTGGCCTCTCTCCCTGCTTCTCTCCCACCTCTTCTCTCAGTTTGTCAGTCAGCGTGATTTCCCCTCTCTTCTGGGTTACTCTCCCCTGTGTAGAAATGGAGCACTTCCAACCTTCTCCTTCTGGTCCCCACGAAGCCTTCTCTGGCCACCCCATTCTCCCCAGCCCGGGTCAGGTACCCCTGCTCGGTGCTGCAGAGTACCCCACACCCCCATGAGACTGGGAGCTTTGTGAAGGAGGAACCTTGCCTGTCTCACTCACAGTTACAACTCCTGGCGCCCAGCATGATAGGTGCTCAGTAAATATTTGATGACTAATTGAATGAATCTCATTTAATGCTCTCAACGACCTCATCCCTATTTATAGATGAGGAACCTGAGGCTCAGAGAGGTTCAGTAATTTGCACGAGGTCACATGGAGTCTCAGGTGACATCCAGGATGCCAGGGGGCTCAGTACTACAGGTTTACCAGGAGGGCTCTTCCCCAAGTATGTGCACAGAAAAACCAGGAGGTCACCCAGGGAGACAGGATTCAAGTAGCCCTGGGGGCATGACCCCACCCCCACACAGGTGTTAGCTCCGTGGATTTCAGGTGACCTGAGAGGTTTTCTAGGACTTTGCAGGTGGGGACCCAGGCAGGTGGAAGGAGCTATGACAAAAGCATGTGCTTCCCTCCCCAGGAGCGGCTCCTACTGTCTGTCCTGCCCCGTCATGTTGCCATGGAGATGAAAGCAGACATCAATGCCAAGCAGGAGGATATGATGTTCCATAAGATTTACATCCAGAAACATGACAACGTGAGGTAGGAATGAGGCTGGGGGGTGAGGCTGGGGGTGGAAGGACTGATCCCCCAGGGAGATAACATCCCTACCTCCTCCCCTTCAAGGGAGCACAGCCCAACAGGGTGGTCTGTGGCTTTGGGGTGTGTGTTGTCTGGGGCGCCCTGGCTGCACCATACCCCTACAGGTTGGAGGTGAAGCTGCAGGGAGAAGATATAGAAGGAAGGAGGAGAAAGGAGAAAGCAATAACACCAGCTGTTGGGGAAATTCCTAGCCTAACAAGGAAGACAGAAAGCAGACTTAGGACCCACATATCACCATCATCGTCTCAACCTTCATCACCATCTAGCAGCTTCCATGCCTTCTAAGCCAGTGTATGTCAGGCACTAAACCAGCCATTACCCATCTATTGCTAATCATCCTGACCATGCAGCAAGGTAGGGACCCTTATCAGCATCCCTCGTTTAGAGACTTAGCTTGGAATGGCTAAGACCCTCACCCAGGGTCACTCAGTGAGGAGTGGCAAAGCTGAGGTACATCTAGGTTGGCCTGCCCCAAAGCCCATGCCCCTTTTACTGTACATTTGCCACTTCTCTAGACAGAAGCTGCCGGCAGCAGAGACGTGCAAACAGATGTAGACTAATAGAGTGCAAAATCTGCTTATGAGTTCCATGGGGACATGAAGCGATACAGTGGCCTTCATCCAGCATGGCTTCCTGGAGAGCCCAGTAATCCTCCCATATGCCCAGAAAAGGAGCTACTGTGTTTGCCTTTGAGAGAGTTACTTTCTCCCTGGGCAGGTTTTCCTGGGCCCCGCAAGTCTTCCAAGGCTGGTGTAGAGGGAACCTTTTGAGGCTTGGGCTGAGTTTTCATAAAGGGATTAAATGGGATAGTATGAATTACTGTGCATGCACACACACACACACACACACACACACAAATATACGTCCTTTCAAGGTGAGGTTGATGGCCATGGGGGTGGGGCAGGCATTGTGTTTTCCTGTAGAAATTGTCAGAAGTTCAGGCAGAATTGTCCAGTTCCCAAGTGTGCCCTGGAATCCAAGACTGCTGTTCCTGCCCATGCGTCCTGTATCCATCTTCCAAAACAGACTCAAAACCTTTGGGAGAAAAAGGTACCGGAACAACACTTTTGTCCCCATTTTGGGGGTACCCCAATCCCCCTGAAGCCCACCCATGCTCCACTGTCAGGCAGGGAGAGCATAGACAGCGGCAGGAAGAAGGCTGCCTATGGCTGAGTACCCCCCCCAAGTCTGCTCAGGAGGTGTCCCAAAGCTCAGAGAGAGAAGTGGGGCCCAGGACTTGGTAGGTCTTGCTGACATACTGTTTTCCCACTTCTTCTCACACCCATCTCTGACCCACAAGGTGGAATAATTGGTAACAACAGTAGTTAAACTTGCATAGTGCCTTCTTTAACTCACACACTGGTCAATGCTTTACTATATTCACGGAGTCCTCACAATATAAGAGGTTGGTGCTATTATTATCTCCATTTTATAGGAAACTGAGGCACAGAGATTAATTTGTCTAAGATCACAGAGCTGGTTAATTAGGACAACTGTCTCCAGAAAGCTTTTTGGTATCAGAGTTCTTACCAAGCCTGACTAGGGGTTTTTTATATGCTTAGGAGAAAGGAGTGTGTATGAGGGTTTGTGGGAAGGAGTCAGGGAGCCCCCAAGCCAAGAGGAGACTCAGAAGAGAGAGAAGAAGGAGGTTTGGTTTCTAGCATGTGTGTGTATGTGTGTGTGTGTGTGTGTGTGTGTGTGTACCCACCATGGGCCTTTCCTGTGTGATCGAAACCCCTGAGATCTGGGGACTCTATGACATGTAAAGAAAGAGCCTTCCCTATTAGAACAAATCCCAGAAGCCCAAATCAGGTTGGGAAGGAGTAACCTGCCTAGTGGTTCTAGCACATATAAAGCCCTGAGCTCCCTGTTTCTGGGATTTTCTCTCTTGATCCTGTCTTCACCATCTCACTGGCCCTGGCGTCCTTCCAAGCACAGCTTGGACAAAGGGTGCTTTCTTTGACTGTTCTCAGTGTGGCAATGCTTTCGGCAGATTCCACTCAAATATAAGGTAGAACACGAAGGGAATGAGGAAAATTTAGTGCTCAGAAACAGTTTGGCATTGAAGGCATAGATTCTCAGCCTGACTTGGTTAACACATCCGGCCACCTCTGCATCTCTGCCCAGCACCTTGCCCACTCATCTCCTCCTCTCAGTGGCTTTGGGCCCCTATCCCTCCAGCAAGGGGGTTTGGTCAGAGGGGCTGACTCACGCCTCTTCCACCACCACAAAGAGTGGCCCACCCCTGGGGTGACATCGCCCTCACCCTTCCACTCCCACAGAGGCTTGACTTTGGATGGGTAAAAGACTAGTACTCTAGGGACGCCTGTGTGGCTCAGTTGGTTGAGTGTCCAGCTTTGGTTCAGGTCATGATCTCACAGCTTGTGAGCTCAAGCCCCGCATCAGGCTCACTGCTGTCAGTGCAGAGCCCATTTCAGATCCTCTGTCCCCTCTCCCTCTGCCCCTCCCCTACTCTCACATGTGTATACACGCTCTTTCTTTCTCTCAAAAATAAGTAAACATTGAAATAAAAAAAGAATAGTACTCTAATCACAAAGTGGCTGGAACGTCAGTGTCCATGTGGCAAGAATCAGACCTGCAGCCACAACGGGGGTATTTCTGTTTTAGGACGTGCGGAGGATCAATGACAGCAAGCAGGAAAGAGATAAAAGGAGAGAAAAATCAAGATGCCGCCCTTTTTATAGGGACAGACATAATTCTGACTCTGAAATTGCCAGGCTAGTTGTGGCTGGTACACATCCGAGGCCAGCCACAAGCAATCATATGCAAATACCTCGCGGGAGCCCTGTTTCTTGTTCCATTAGCAAACCCTGGCTGCAGCTCTTGATGGAAACACATTGCACGCTTGGTCTCTCTTTTGGGTTGAACCTTTGACTCAGATTGGGGGTTGAGTAGTAGGTGGAGGGGTGACATCATAGTGTAGAAGGGCACTTTGGGGCTGGGCTCATGGCACAGTGATTAGGCGTGGGGTCAGGCAGCCCTGCGAGTCACCCGAGCTCTGCTGTTCGTGGCCATGTGACCAGGGCAAGTTATAGGTACTGATGCTGTGAACGTCAGTCTCCTCATCTACATGGTAGGGCAGCAAGAATACTTACCTCGTAGGGTTGTGAAAAGCAAATGAAATCGTGTGAGGAAAGCGCTTAGTGCAGCGTCTGGCACAGGACATGTGTTCAGTAATTGGGAACAGCTATTATTGTTGGTACTGCTATTATGATTATTATCGCACTCCTATCAACAAAGAAAGGCCTGGGGATTCTCTAGCTGGAGAGTGGAGGGGTGAGGAGTCACGCTTGTCAATTCTCTGCAGAGTGGTAATATTTAGAGAGGGTGATGACGGGCTGCCCTCTAGCCCCTCCGAGAGCAAGGCCACAAGAAAAATAAATCAACCCTGCGGTGTGACAGGCTGGGCCTGGATCTACGGAAGGGGAAGAGACTAATGGGTGGGGAGAGTTTGGCCTGGGCAGGAAGGGGTGACAACAGGCCCCCACCACTCTCTGTGGCCTCACCCTTTCCTGGCCCCCAGCACAAAAGTCGCTCCTGGGATTGCCAGGAGGCTGTCAGGTGCTTTGGTGCTGGCTATGCATTGAGGTGGGCCAGAGGCCAAGGACCCTTGGAGACCCGTTCCCTGGAGCCCCCAACCTCTCCCGTCTTTCATGTGGTGACGGATGGAGATGTGTTAACCCCTCTAGCTGGACTGGTCGGTGGGGCTGGGGCCCTTGCTGGGTGTCAGATCAGTGGCTTGAGAACCCTCCTCACCGTCCTCTCCCCAGATGCCTGCCTCTCCTGCAGCCAGCAGAGGGGGGCTGTGCCATCCTAGGCCTCCAGCACATGCCAGCAGAGACAGCCCTGGGCTGGGGGGTCCCAGTGCTCTGCCTTGGAGGAGAGACAGTGAGGGTGGAGGAAGGGGCCAGCCCTAGAAGCTCACGGCAGGGGAAGGCACATCCCCGTGGGTTGCAGTAAGCGTAGAGATGTTGTCAGAGCTCATGTGCCACCAGATTGCCCTCGCCAAGAGGTCACCGTTGTGAAGCAAGATGAGTGTGTGTGTTGAGCAGTCTGGGTCACACCCTGCTCTGCCACTTAATAGCTGTGGGAACTTGGATGAGTCACCTAACCTGAGCCTCAGTTTCTGCGTCTGTAAAGGGGAATAGTGGTGTCCCCTCACTCATCCATTCAGGGGATGTTTTCCTCTGCTTCCATGGGTGGAGACCACCAACTGCACTCACAGACCCTTAGCTATGAGGCAGGGATTGCAGTGGGAACTGAGAGGAACCCCCTCTCTGATATTGGCAGGCTCACTTTCCTTTCAGGAAGACATGCGCTACACAATGGATTAGTTAGTAATGTGGGAACATATCACATGAGGAATGGGGGTAGGGCTTTGCATTCTTGAAGGCTATCGATGTTACAAAACTTACTGCTCAATTATTCTGTCATGGTAGAAGCCACAAAGGAACAGAGCCTGTAAGACGGGGCCCTAACACTCACTCCTTATGGGGGTGTCCCTGGCCAGGCCCCCCACCCAGGCAGTAGCCATAGACTGTTCCTCCTATGGAGGTGAAGCAGGCTACCAGGCAAGAGTCAAGGTCAGGTGACCAATACCCCAAATGTTTCAGGAGCCAGGGAGCACCTGAAGGATTCTGAAGGGCACTGAAGGATTCCCCACTTCCATTAAGGTTCGCTATTGAATGAGGACAGCTCCACGCCTGAATGACCTGTCCTTATGTTGGAGCCCTTAGGTTTTAAAGGTTGTAGATGGTGGGAGGAACACAGAGCATTCCAGACTGCCGTCTGTGCCAACTCCTCCCCGGGACACTGGTCCTCAGCTGAGGTAACACACTCCTCACCTGGCCCCGTCTGTTTGGACCTTGGGAGGGGTCCTGGATAAAGTGTGGGGGTCTTGGCTCATTGGCTCGAATCACAGCCTCATTCTCACGGGCCTGGCCGGAAGAGCTGCTAACCCAGGGGTGAAATTGAGGTAATGCCCATCCCTGCACAGCAGGGTTGTGGGGGGAGGTGGTGTGGGGAAGGCTGCCCTCTTCTCACTCACTTCCCCTCCTTTCCCTTCTCCCCTCAGGCTCTCCTGAACCTCCCCCTTTTAAGGTTATCATCTCCTCTCCCGTCTCCTTCAAGGACTTGGCTGCGTTCCCCAGGTCGCTCTGGTGTCTGGCTCAGCTGCAGCATGGCTGTGAATTGTAATGGCCTCACGACAACGTCCGTGATGCTCAGATACCTGTGGGTGGATTGTGCACCCTGTGGGCAGAGAGGGAAAATGTTTACCTCCAGTCATATTCCCGGCAACCGACCACATGAGGGATGGTTCTGTAAACACCTAGCGTTCCTTTCTCCAACCTGATATTAAGAAAAGTATTCTGAGCTCTACGTTATACCAGTTATAGACAGAGGTGGCCTTTATATTATTATCTCATTCATTCCACATTTATTGTGCTGCCACTCTTTACCAGGCGTGACTAAGAGTAGACAGAAAAGACACCACGCTTGCCCCTCAGGGAATATCTGGGCGTCACCAGTGAGGCCGGGCCGAGCCCAGTGCCATGAGGACAGCAGCCTCAGAACGCAGCTGGCCCCGTGGGGGAAGCCACTGGGGCTGGGTCTTAGCTCTTCAATTAACTAACTAAATAATTAATTATTTTACTTGTGGTAAAATATACATAGTATAAAACTGACCATTTTAACCATTCACGTTGTGGTGCAAACCACCACCACTATCCATCTCCAGAACTTTTTTTCGTCTTGCAAAACTGAAACTCTGTACCTGTTAACAGCTCCCCATACCTCCCTCACCTGGCCCCTGACAAACACCATTCTACTTTCTGCCTATGAATTTGGCTTCTGTGGGTACCTTATTTAAGTGGGATCATAGAGTATCTGTTCTTCTGTGACAGGCTTATGTCACTCAGCATAACGTATTCAAGGTTCATGCGTGTTGTAGCATGTGTCAGATTTTCCATTCTTTTTTTTAAATTTTTTAATGTTTATTTTATTTTTGAGAGAAAGAGTGCAAGCAAGGGAGGGGCAGAGAGAGAGGGAAACACACAATCTGAAGCAGGCTCCAGGCTCTGAGCTGTCAGCACAGAGCCTGACACGGTGCTTGAACCCACAGAACATGAGATCATGACCCGAGCCCAAGTCGGACACTTAACTGACTGAGCCACCAGGCACCCCAGATTTTCCATCCTTTTTAAGGCTAAATGATATTCCATTGCATGTAGGTGCCACATTTCGTTTTATCCATTCATTTGTTGATGGACACTTGGGTTGCTTCAACCTTTTGGCTGTTGTGAATGATGGTGTTATGGGTATGAAAATACCTTCTTGAGTCCCTGCTTTCAGTTCTTTTGGGTGTATATCTAGAAGTGAAATTGCTATATCATATGGCACGTAATCCCATTTTTAATTTTTTTTTTTTTGAGAGAGAGAGTGAGTATAAGTGGGGGAGGGTCAGAGGGAAAGGGGTAAGGAGAGGGGGGGAGAGAGAGAGAATGAGAGAATGAGAGAATATGAGAAAATGAATCTTAAGCAGGCTCTATGCCCAGCTTGGAGCCTGACAAGGGGCTCAATCTCACAGCTGTGAGATCATGACCTGAGCCCAAATGAAGAGCCGGACTCTTAACTCACAGAGCCACCCAGGTGTCCCCTATTTTTAATTTTTTAAATAAGTCCATACTGTTTTCCATAGTGGTTCACCCTCTGACCTTTCCACCAGCAGTGTATAAGGACTCTAGTCTCTTCACTTCGTCACATGGAATTGGGTCTCACAAGAGACCTAAGTTTGTCCTTGGACACAGAATGGGGATCAGTGGGCAAAGGAGCCAGTGGCCAGCAAGGACTTATTATTTTAGCTCTTTGGACTCAAAACTGGGGGCCCTGGGGTAGGTAGGAAGGGAGATAAGTTAGGCTGAAGAAGCACTAACCTGTTGAATGTGTCAGGCTATGTCTGTGAAATTCTGATTCTTGTAAGAAATCAGAGCAAGAAAGATATCAGAGAAGATATCATGAAGATGGAAGGGTTAAAATGAGATCCTAGAAAAATATGATTTGTTTTCAACCTCTTTATTATATGAGGATGTATGTTCTTTGTAGACAAATTAGGAATCAACAATATAAGAAGACATTAGAAAGCACCACATTCTCATCACTGAGAGGTCACTGACTACTGCTCGGTCTTGGTGCAGTCCCCTCCCCATCATGGGCTTCTCTTTTGAGATACATTTCCCCAGTTCTTGCAAGGCTTTGTGAACACAAAGTCCGTTGTCTGGGTGGTGGCTGTAGGATTTGGTGGGCAGAAACAAGATCAAGGGCTCAGGGGATGGAATGGGGTCTGCAGGGGATCCTGAGGCTGTCAACATGGATTCCAGGGCATAGATCGACCCCAGACCCTCTGGAACCAATCCTGATAGTCAGGCCAGTCTTGGGGCCCTTCCAGGTTCTGAAGGAAGGGGTCCATTTCCGTGAGAGTGGAGAAGGCATGGCTGTCCCCGGGTGGATTGCCCTGCTGGTGGAGTCTGTGCAGATATCCGTTGTGTTCAGCATTCTCTCATTGGCCTTCCCCCTCTGCCTCTCCCAGCCTGTCCCTCAGATAGGGCATGGTCCACATACCCCGCTCTAATTGTTTTTGCACCACCCCTTGGAAAATGCCCAGTCACCTGGCATCCATTCTCAGCCAGACATTGATATGACCACACAACACTGACCGTGCTGGTCACCTAATGCTTGCGAGTGACCCATCACTCCTCTTCTATCTTACAAGGGGTGTGGATCTGAGAGGCTCCCCAGGTTGTATGGCTTGAAGCAAGTGGGAGGCATGCCGCAGTAAGTGGGACCCCTGGCCTGTGGCTGGGCCTTCTCAGGCTACGCTGCTGGGGCCCATACAGCACTTCTTGCCCTGCTTCCCTAAGACCTTTAGCCCCTGCTGGGCCCAACATCCTGGGATTTGGGCTGAGACCTGGCCATACCCCCTTCCTGCCCCTACCCGATGACCTTTCCTGGGCCCAATCCAACAGACGGTTTGCCTCTAGCATCTTTTGAGCCCCCTCTGCACGCAGGGCCGAGGACTGCAGATCAGAGCAGCAGGTCCTGGGCATGGCCTCCCGCCCAGACCACCACGAGAACTCGGCATCTAGGCATCCCACGCGCTCCTCGGTGTGGCTTCTGTTCGGGAGCGGGGTCAGACTCCAACATCTTCATCAGGCCACAGCACCTGTTGGTGCAAGAGGGAGCAACGGTGAGGAAATGTGCTTACCCACAAATACGTGTGGAAAAGCTGAGCCGAGCTGCGACGGAACACTGAAGGACCTATTGTGGTAATTGGGCTGAAGTGCCTGCCTGCTCTTGCCTCTGGAGTAGGAGGCGGGCAACCACGAGTGATGGATGGCAGGCAATTAGGGAGGAGTGCATTGCCAGGGCCAGCCGACCCTGCTTCCGCGTGCCCGCCGCCAGGGCCTGATCGCGTTGCCAAGATGAGCTCTCAAGTGGGAGCTGATCAATGAACGAACACCGGACTGCAGGTCTGGGCCTGGCGTGGCTGTACAATGACCCTGAGGATTACCAAGGAGCACATCAGGAAACCTCGGCCAGGAGAACAGTCTGCAGTTGGGTCAACCTCAAAAACAGAGGAGCTTCCAGAGTGACAGCCACTGAGTAGAAGCCTCCCCCAAGGCAGCAGAGGAGGGTGACTTTGCCTTTGACAGGAGGTGGGGGGAACGTGGAGGTGGCAGAATTTCCATAAATGTTCAGAGCTGGGACCTCAGAGACCCTGTCCAAACCTCTGCACAAGTGAGGAACCTGCTCTGAGCCTCTCCTCTCCAGCAGGCTGGCTCACCACCCACTCGTCAGCCAGCCAGCAGCCTACCTTCTCTGACTCCTCGGTGTCTGTTGAAAGCCCCAGGCGGCGGCGGCAGCGGGGGTGGAGGGGGGGGGCACAGAGAGTAGATCCCAGCAGTCTGGAGGGAGGCTCTGGCTTTCTCAGCCACCTGCAGGCCCCTCACACACTGGCGTGGTCGATGTTGTTTCCGACACCTCCTGGCATTAACCAGGAAGCTGCTCATGGCCTCTGCAGCCATTCTACCATTTATCCCGTGGATGTCGTTGGGGTGTCTGCTGATGCCAGGCCCTGGGCTCCACAGGCTCCTGTCTCAGGCAACCTGCTTGGGATCCCAAGAGGCCCCATGGGGTCGAAGGAAGAACTGTTGGAATTGCTGGCCTTGCCTCTTGCTTGCTTTCAAACTGTGCATATTCTCTTCCATTCAACAAACCTATATTAGGCACTGTTATGGGTTGAACTGTGTCTCCCTACAAAATATGTTGGAGTCCTAACCCCTGGTCCCTGTGAATGTGGCCTTATTTGGATATAGGGTCTTTGCAGATGAAATCAGATTAGGATGCTAGTGTAGGGTGGGCCCCTAATCCAATATAAGTGGTGTCCTTAAAAGAAGACGAAGACACAGATACACAGGGACAGCGCTGTGTGAGGACAGAGGCAGAGACTGGAGTGACAGAGCTCCTGAGTCCCGGAATACCAAGGGTGGGCAGCCACCACCAGCAAGTAGGAAGAGGCGAGGAAGGGTCCTACCCAGAGTTTCAGAGGGAGGACGGCCCAGGTGACAGCTGGATTGCTGACCTCTAGCCTCCAGAACTGTGAGAGAACACATTTCTGTTGTTTCAAGCCACGCAGCTTGTAGTACTTTGCTATGGCAGGAGACTAATAGAGGCAGCTGCTGCGGGCTGGGCATTGTGCAGGGTGGGGCGGGGGCGGGGGAGGATGGGGAATAAGGCAGAGGACGAGAGGGATGTGACCCGTCCTCCGTCAGACGGTTATCCAGTTGTGAATTTTACTGAACATTTATTCCATGTGCCAGACGTTGTGCTGGTAGCTGAGATGTGGCAGTGAATGGACGAGGCCAAAATCCCTCCCTCAAGGACTTTGCATTCTAGCGAGGACAGAGAGAGACAGGAGCATAATAATAACAAAACCCCCGCAATAATATATTAAATAGTGAAATGTACAGTGGAGAAAAATACAGCAGGGAAGGGAGACAGACATGGGAGGGGTTATAGATTCACATAAGGTGATGAAGGTCTCCTTGGAGTGACATTTAAACTAGTGCAGTGGCTCTCAACCATGGCTGTATGTTAGAATCACCGGGGAAGCTTAAAATAAAACAAAACGGAACAGAATCCATCAAGAGCAGAGCCCCACCTCAGGCTAATTAAGCCAGAATCTCTGGGGGTGGGGCTCAGGCACCACTCCTGTGAAAGTTCCTGGTGTTTCTAACAGACACCAAGTCTAAGGCCCACTGGTCCAGCAGGATGTGAGCAGCTGTGGAGGACAGTGCTCTAAGGCCCAGCAAGGTCCCCTATGGAGAAGGAGAACGATGGCAGGCCTGCCCACGGCCAGCCCTGCCAGAGTGTCCCTCCTGAGTAGCTAGGTAAGCTCTGCAGGTGTGGGGATCACAGCTACAGAGTGTGCCCCCTCTTGATGGATCCTGTACTCGCCCTCTGAACCCCTGGTCCACACTCCTGATTCTAGGGGCAGCCCATTCTCTTCCTCCACTCCTCTTTTTGGCCCGGTGCTGTGGGTTACCTGACCCTAGTAGTAGTCGTCCTGCCTTGCTGGGTTCGGTTCGGGTTCAGGGACGTTTTTCTCTTCCTGCTGTGGGGGTCTCATCAGCCCCCGAGGCCAGGCGTCTGCTCTGCAGCTTTACTCTGCATGGAGCTGCCGCTGGGCCTGGTATCTCCTGGCTTTGCATTTGAAAAACTGACTTGAACTGAATGCATATGTTTCTTAACTCTGGAGCAACAGATCTTGATCCCAACCTCAATTGGCTTTGGTGTCTTGAGAGTTAAAGAATTTCCAGAGCAACTATGTGATGGTGCTTTCACATAGACTGAGAGAGCCGGTTCCCTTGTTCTTGAATGGAGTGGGGCAGTTGCCTAAGAGACTGAGAGCTGGAGAAGCAGCAGGTGGGTGGGGAGGGGGCTGCACCTAGTTAGGGCCTGAGATCAGCATCTGGAGCATAGCGGCCTCCCCTCACCTACTCCCCTTACCCTGCATGCAGACACCATGCACTCCCTCTGGGCAGGGTGCTGAGCCCATCTGCCCCGTCAGACCCCAGGCATCAAAGCCTGATGGAGACCCCAACTCCTTTGCATCTCCTGAGCCCCTGCCTGCATAGCTGTCCACTCAGGAGCAGCCTGTCTGCAGTCCTTAGTCCTGTGGCCTGATGGAGCAGTGTATCTCCTCTTCATTCCTCTTCTTTCTCCTCAGCTTTTCTTCTTTCCCCCCATTTGGCTCATCTCTGCTTCCACCTTACCTCGTGTGAGCTGGCAAGCAGCTGCTAACCGTGCCCCCTCTTGATGGAGTCCTGGACTTGCCTACCCGCAGTGCCCCTCTGCCCCTCTCTGCCCCATATACAATGCCAGACCACTGAATTATGCTTTTATTGGTTTAAGTTGGCTGTGGGGCCAACAGCCTGGCCAGGTTGCCATGAGCAAGTGACTCAATCTCTCTGTGTCTGTTTTCTCACCTGTAAAAGGAAGATACTAACCGCATAGGATGGTCGTGATGTTTAAGTGAGTTAATGCACACAAAGTGCTCAGAACAGTGTCCAGCTGTTTTAAAAGGTAGGTTTTATTATTATCCAGGTGTACAAAGGCAAATAGATCAGGAGGCAGCTGCCATTGAAAAGATCGTTTGTTATTCATCCCAAGAGAAGGGAGCACAGCACACACCATGGGGGCCATGTGCAGAAGCGCTGTGGAGGATCGGGAGGCAGGGTGAGAGGGCACTGTGGACGAGAGTGTTTATTGGGGTTTCTGCAGAAAGGAATGGGTGAGGCAGGATAAGCAGGTTTGAGATGGGCTAGTTTGAATAATTTCATCAGGCTCTGGAGTAGAAGGACTATCTCGGGTCCGGTACTTGTCCCTGAGGTGATTAGGGCAGGGGAGTAGTGGCCCGGGTGTGAGAGCCTGGTTGGGGTGCCAGGCTCTGACCCCAGTGTGAGTTTTGACTTATCTCCAAGAAAGGCTAGCCTGGGAGAGACAGGCTCCCCGGGGTCAGTAAGGCCCCAGAGATCAAGCATCAGGATAGAAAGACAAGCTTAATTTACCAACACACATTTTCCAAATAAAATGACAAAATCTGTTTAGTTCTACGCTCTTCATTTGAAAAAGGAAGAGTCAGGTGCCTCAGAGCCTCACGGTGCGGTGGGGAGAACGCGGGCCTGGGTGAAGGAGCCCACCGCACTGCTGTCTGCAGCTTCTTCCTGGAGGCGCAGCCTCCTCATTTGTGAGAAGACACCAAGCCTTGGCTTTGGGGCTGCCTGGAGGACTTGGTGAGAAGACAGTTTGGAAACTCCCAGCCGTGAGCCGGGCCACTGGGAGCATCTCAGTACCTGAGAGTGATTACATTTTTGTGTCCATCCGGGGGGAAAGAAAACAACCTTCGGGGCTCTTACACATTCCAGCCCTGAGGACTCACCTCTGGCAGTGTGCTGTGGGAGAAAAGAAAGACATTTTCAGTCTCCTGAACAAAAGCCAGAGAAACAGATAGAAGATCCACAATGCACACTGCGGGGAACGGCTGGTACATTTGACTACGTGCCTGGGGATGAGGCTGAAGTTGCTGGCAGGGATGAGTTGGAGGCTTCCAGAGAAGCTTGCTGGCTGTGTCTTCCTCTCTGTCTCTCTCCCCTAGGCCGCTTTAGTCTGTCCCTTCTAGAGGACTCCCTTGGGATGGAGGGCTTGGGGTCTAAAACCCTATCTGTAGGGCGGAGAGGTGAGACCTTAATATGGCTGCCCTTTAGGCCTGAAACACTTTCCAAGCAGATGAATCAAAGGCCCCAGTTACCTTGAGGGGTTTGCTCAGGAGTTAAACAGGGCAGGCCTAAGAGGTGACAGAACTGGGGGAGGGGGGCAGGCCCCTGACTTTGGTAACTCAGGCAGATGCATACTCCCAGACTTCATATGCCTCTGTCCCATCTTTTCTCCTGGGTGGGAGTGAGGGCACAATTAGAGCACAGGAAGCAGGACTCTAGCATATCTCCCGGCCAGCATGGAGAGGCCAGCATCCTCAACTCTCTGGTGCCAGGGCTCTTGATCTGCTCCCCAGCAGCCATTTGCAGCCCCCCGCCTGCCCCCGCCTGCGCCTGGACTCTTTCTGGCCAACAGCTCTCCTAAGGCAGAGGGTGGCCCTGGCTGTGTCCCCCTGAACTCCCTCTCTCATGGGGGTCTTCTTCCACCTGTCTCCCCAGCATCCTGTTTGCTGACATCGAGGGCTTCACCAGCCTGGCGTCCCAGTGCACTGCCCAGGAGCTAGTCATGACCCTCAACGAGCTCTTCGCCCGCTTCGACAAGCTGGCTGCGGTGAGTCTCCTGCCTGCTGTCCTCAGCACCCAAGGGCCTGTGCTGGAGCCAGAGGGTGGCTCCATCTGGGCTGCCTGAGGGAGAGTGCTGTGGCCAAGGACTCGCTGAACCCCAGGGACAGGCACTGTGCCAGCGTGTGCCCTGCTGGGCAGAGTCCACTGTTGAGAACTGGGGAGGGGTAGAGGGGTTGCACGGGCTGTGGCTGCGTATCCTCACACCTTACTTTTACACTGTCACTGGTCACGGGTGGGGGCAAGTGGGCGAGCCCTCCATCTGAGGAGGGGGGTGTGGCAAGGCCCGCAGGTAACACTGCCCAGGCCCCTGAGGAATTTCTGTTTGGTCGGCAAATTAGGTGCCATAGAGCCATTTTCTTGATGAGGTTGGCCAGTGATAAGAGAATGAGTCTGAGTCGCAACTGGCCTGCAGACAGCTACGTGCCACCCCCTAGAGGCATCCGGAAACAGGATGCTGCACTGTTTGGCAAATTGGAAGTAGCACCCCGGGGCCTGGAGCGGTAAACTGTGCGTTCGTTCGTTAGGTCCTTGTTGACACTGTCATCCTTTCCCAGCTTTAGTGTCTTTGAGTGATGCTCTGGACCTTTGTAGAGTCCTTGCACGTCAGGGGCTGCTTGCTGCGGTATCACCGACATGTGGACATGTTCCCTTTTGCCCTCTCAGGACACCAGACCAGATCATTGATGAGAGGCCAGTGCTGGTCAGAGGCGGCAGCAGGGCCGCCAAGGGCATTAGATGGCGGGTCTCACACCTCACTGGTTGTTTCTATCACTGAACGTGGGTGGGGCGAATGGGTGTATGCTGGGCCCTTGGGTTTTGGGAGGGCCTTAAATGAGAGTCCAGGCCACACGGACTGGTGTGTCCTAGCATCCCGCTTCATGGAGTAATTTCTAGGGGCCAGATTTGGAGAATTGGTGACTAACGACATCCCATCCCAACCCTAGTCATGGGTTACCCTGACTGTCGGGTGACCCTGCCAGTTCCTCTGTTCAGGAGCAGCAGTGGGCGGGTGCTTCAGCTCTGTAGGTATCTTAGCGCTCATGTGCTTGCTGGTTTAGCATTCTTTTTGGTATAAGTCTCAGGCTGAGGATCAGATGAGCTTTGGTTAAGTCTCATTTCTGCTTCAGTCTTTTTGTAAAAGAAGGAGAATCAGCAAACTGTCCGTAGAACCTAGGCCAAGAGTCAGAGCGTTCTCTGGGGCCTGGCAATAGAACCAGGGGCTGGCTCTCAACTTGGGACCTTCCTCACTCTGATGAGTCTGCCCTATTTGCTCCCTCATCAGACCAACTGCATTCTTCTTGGGTCTCAGCAGTGACCATAAAAGTGAGTTCCTGAGCCTGGGGAGGCTGGAATGCCTCTGTGAGGGCTGCTCAGCCTGTCCTCCACTGCTCCCCCCGCCCCCGCCAGTCCTGATAAGCCTGTCCTGGGGCCGGGGCCATGCATCTGCCGGCACTGGGTCTGTGCTCACTGCCCTAAAAGGCAAGTTATTCCAGGCATGGGGTGAATCTGTTTGCTTCCCATTTCTTTCCCTCCCACTTCTCTTTCCTACTATTTTTAATTTTTAAAATTAATTTGCTTTCCAGGAGAATCACTGTTTACGTATTAAGATCCTGGGGGATTGTTATTACTGTGTCTCTGGGCTGCCTGAAGCGAGGGCTGACCACGCTCACTGCTGCGTGGAGATGGGCATGGACATGATTGAGGCCATCTCGTAAGTGCCAGTCTGCGGGGGGACTATCCATCTGTGGGGGTGCTGTCCCACAGCCTGAGTAACTGACCAGCTGGCCTCCAGGTGGAACTAATGGAGGCAGGGAAACTGGGGCAAAGCTGTCTCCCAAGGCCCCGTGGCCATGCTGGAGGGCTGATTTGCACCTCTAGACTTTGAGCCTTCTCCTGGGCAACTTCTTTTTTTTTTTTTTTTTTTCTCCTGGGCAACTTCTATCCACAGCAGCCTAGGAAGCTTTTCCCAGGGGAACATGTCCTCTAGGAGGGGAGGGGTTTGCAGACTCCAGGGTAGCGGGAGATATGGTCTCACCTCTGCAAGAGAGGAGGACCAGGTGGCCGTCGTGCTGGTCCTATGCATTGCACCCTAGTCTCTTAGGTCCCATGACTACCCAGCCAGGGGCAGAGCCCATTGGTCCCATTTCTTTCCAGATGAGTAAGGTTGGACTCACAGGGATTAAACAGCTCCCCAGGGTAACACAACAGGGCAAGCGGATGCAAACAGGGGTCCCGTCCTTCCTGGGAGCAATAGCAAAAAACATCTTTGGCCAATTCTTGGTCACTGCTGGCCAGAGAAGGGGGTCCAGTCATGAAAAGGTATGGGTAATCCAAGCTTAGGCTCAGGAATTTCGAGGTTCAGAAGTAGCCAGGGAGGGGCAAAGGAAAAGCCACAGTGGGCAAGGTCAGAAGTCAGGGTAGCTGTCCAGGAAGGTGGCGGGGTCCATTCGGTTTGGTGGAGTTCCTTTCTGCAGTGTTTACTGACTGCCCCTGCGTGCTTGGGCTAGCCAGTGCTTCCCTCCCTTGCCTGGAAGCACGGAGTCTGTTGAGGGAGAGGCTGGGACTCCTGCCGCTGTGATACCAGGCATGCCGAGCAGACGCCACCAGGTGGGAGAGGCAAATCGAGATGGGAGGGTCCAGGAAGGGTCAGTTGTTTCCATTGGGAAGACCAAGAGAGGCTTCATGTAGGAAGTGGCCCCAGAGTTAAGACAGAAAGGTGGAATGAGATGTTATCAACCTAAGCAAGGGGCCAGAGGCACTGTGGATGGAAGGCGCAGCCACAGCCGAGGTATCCCAGGACAAGAGCAATGATGAATGACATCAGTCTTTCCTGTGTCAGGCGTCAGCCTCTTGCCGGTGAGGTGGTGAGGAGGGCAAGTGTACACATGGTGGTCCTGCCCTCTAGGCCAGGTCAAACTGCTGGTCCCACAGCTGGCTGAGTAGATCTATCCCAGGGTATCAAGAGTATCCAGGTCCCTAAAGAGTACACACCGTATAACCCCTCCCCCCCAAGCACCTGTAACCTCTTCTGCAGACCCTGCGCCTCAGACATATACCCAGAGCAATATAGCTTCCATCACACTCTCCATCCTGCAGAGGGCCCACCCATCTACTAGAGGCCCCCGCGCCCCGGGGTGTGGTGCATGTGCCACTGCGGTGGGGACTGGTGCTGTCTTCCAGCACATGGAACATCCCTGGTCCCCTGCACCTGCTCAGGCTCCCCTTCACTCCTGAGCAGGACATGTGTCCTCTCTTGAAATAGTTAACCACCTTTCTCCGTTATCCTGCTAACGTCCAAGAAGCAGCAGCAATGTGGACAGATCCGAGTATTCTATGAACGGGGTTTGAAGCGGCTATAACTTCCCTGTCTCCGACGGGCACTAATATGCGGAACACAGCTGAATTGACTTGAGGGTAGCAAAGAGAACCTTAGTTACCTTAGTGGGGAAGAAGCGAGTCCTGGGTTGTAGTGTGAGGCGCTGTGCCCCCTTGTGGCCATGCCAGGAAGCAACGCCTCACTCCTTACAGCACCTGAGCACCAGGGCCCAGCCGGTGCGGTGCCCGTCGGGTGGAACAGTCTCAGACTCTGAATTTGGGCTGGACCAGAGAGAAATGACTCTTTGACCCCTGCACCTTCTGTCACACCCCCGACCCCGTGCCTTCCAGCCCCGCCCCCACTCTGTGTGCCTGGCCCCCGACCCTCTCCCAGCCTTACCCCTGCTCCATCCCCAGGTTGGTCCGGGAGGTGACTGGGGTGAACGTGAACATGCGCGTGGGAATTCACAGCGGGCGAGTACACTGCGGTGTCCTTGGTCTCAGGAAGTGGCAGTTCGACGTCTGGTCTAATGACGTCACGCTGGCCAACCACATGGAAGCTGGAGGCAAGGCAGGGTGAGTGAGGGCCCAGACTTCGCTTCCCATCCAACCCCACTCAGGGTGACTGTCCCGAGGCATGGGGCAGGGGGTGGGCAGGATGGGGTTGGCAGAATTTTAGTGCAAGGTCCTCTCCTTAACAAATTACTTGCACCACACCATGGCAAGCTGTAGGGAGCAGCCTCTCAACCTTTGCCCGAGCTTTACCCAGAAGATATTTGCACAAAACAGGGCAACTTGTTGTGTGATGTGATAGATGGGGTAGAGTTCTGGAGGAGGGAGGAACTGTGGGTAATTTTCAGGGGTGGCCAGGATGGAAAGGATGTGAGCTGGCCAGGGTGACTGGGCAGGATTCGGACAGGTGAGGAAGGTGGGAGTGGAGAGAGGGCCAGGCTGAGAGACCACAGTGAGGACAGGCACAGGTATAGGAAACACGGTATTTCCAAGGAATGGAAGTAGAGCACATGACCGCTTAGGGACCAGTGGGAAAAACAGTGCCTGTGTTAAAAGAACATTCGTGCCAGGCTGGGGGATCTGGACTCAGTCGTGTACTCAGCCAGAGCCACTGCTGGCTCTTGAGCGGGTTTGTGAGATTTGTGAGACTGAGACTGTGTCCTCCTGACAGGCTAATGATGTATTCTGTGATGAGGATGACATAACATAGATGTGATGTGGTGTGGTCAGGTGGGAAGGGGTCTACCTTGAACAATGGAGAGATGCAGTGTGTTGAGACTGGGATCTAAGTTGGGCTTAGCATCTGAGCCAGGGTTCGGGCCCTGGGGTTTGAACTGTGGCCAAGTCGGTTGCAGTGTGGTTCTGTATGGGGACTGGAGTTCTGAAGTCATGTTTTCTGCCCTGCTCTCCCTGCATCCCTCCCCACCTGCAGGCGCATCCACATCACCAAGGCCACGCTCAACTACCTGAATGGTGACTATGAGGTGGAGCCAGGCTGTGGGGGCGAGCGCAACGCCTACCTCAAGGAGCACAGCATTGAGACCTTCCTCATCCTGCGCTGCACCCAGAAGCGGGTCGGGCCAAGGGCTGAGGGGCCGGGTGGACCGGGTGGGCCAGGTGGGCGGGGGAGGGCTCCAGGGGTTGCTCGGCCTTCTTCTTCTGGGGAGGAATGTTTTTTGGCAGCCGCTTCCTTGTCTTCTCACTCTTCCCTTGAGTCAAGTCGTGAATTCCTCACACGGTCGTGGTTCCTGCATCTCGGGAAGGACATGAGAGTTAGAAAGGCCTTGTGACGGCTGACAGCAAAGAGGGAATGTTTTCATTTTGCTTCTGTTGCAAAAATGCAACAGGCCTCAAATCAGTTAGCAACACGGCAGTAGGCCAGGGCATGGAAATAAAACAACTAGGAGGTCTGTCCGCCATCTACTGTATCTCCAGCCATTGGTTTCATCTCTGCCTTGCTCCTTGTCTGTTGTGTGAACTAGGTGGATTCGTTCCTTCCCTATCTCTTCGTCTCGATAGGTCTCTGTCCCTACAGACCTTTATTTCTCGAGAGGACCTCTGTTCTTTCCCTCTTTCTTTCACCTTATAGTCCCCTTCTTCCCCCTCGCTTTGTCCCATCCCACACTTGCCCAAATATAAAACTGAATTATTAGCAGACTTTGGCGTTCTATTTTTAATAGTGTCATGTTCCATGTTCTTAATTTTTAAAGTGAATGAAGAGAACATTTTCTATTTCTCCCTAGATTAAAATGCCTTTTACTGATGAATCTTTCCATTGAACTGACTTGGTGGTCAGAACCTTTTGACAGAGAAATCTTCCCTCTTCCTTTCTTAAGAAGTTAGACTAGGGGTGCCTGGGTGGCTCAGTCGTTTAAGCGTCTGACTCTTGGTTTTGGCTCAGGTCATGATCTCATGGCTCTTGAGTTCAAGCCCCGTGTTGGGCTCTGTGCGGACAGCTCAGAGCCTGAAGCCTGCTTCAGATTCTGTGTCTCCCTCTCTCTCTGCCCCTTCTCTGCTCATGCTCTGTCTGTCTGTCTGTCTGTCTCTCTCTCTCAAAAATAAATAAACATTAAAAAAAATTTTTAAAAAGACATTAGACTAAAGATAAAATTAAGCTGGGAGAAAAGTTCAGAGAAAGTGTTGAGTGACAGCAGAGGTTGATTTTTAAAGGGATACAGGGCTCCTTGGGACAGGTGTCCACCCTGACAGGGACATCACACGGGCATCTCATCCGCCGCAGCAGTGCAGCCCCGGAGACAGGTCCTGGCTGTGGGGCCCCTTCCAGGGAGCTGTGCCAGGCCCCCCACAGACCATGAAGAGGGATGGGAGGATTTATACGTTCTGGGGAGAGCACCTGATGGCTTATTTGTCACATTTTTGAACATTTGCTTGCTGTTTGACTATAGTTCAAGTGAACTGACCTCCTCCCAGGCCTTCCTCCCACCCCCTCCCCTCTGCTAGGTTGATGAGGTCTTCAGCCCCACCTTCCTGCCCCACCCAGGCTGAGGGCTGTTACCTTCTACCCTGGGTTCTATGGGGTGTGTTCTTCCAGCTTCTTGACAAGCGGTCCAGAAAGGATGAAATGGAGACAGAGAGTGACACCCCGCATCCAGAGCAATGTCAGCTGAAGCAGGCTGTGTCCCCTCCCCTCTGTGTCCCTGATCTTATGGGCTCCCTTCCCAGGCTCAGAGAGGGAGTTGAGGGGAAGGCTGCCTCAGGTCTCCCCAGGGCCTCTCCAGCCCTCTAACTGGAGCCCATTGGATGGATGGACAGACAGAGATGATGTTTGGCACGTGGGGAGCCAGCTGAGGCCCCGCTTGTGTATTTGTACAATGTCTGTTGGCCTTTGCATCTCAAGCTCTAGTGACCCAAACCTCTCCGAGCTGCCTTCTGGGCAGCAGGGCCTGTCTTACTACACCCTCTGGCAGAACATGGTTGTTTGGGATAAGTTGAGTGGATTGGAATCCTAGGTTTCTTCTCCCTCCTTCACCTTGAGCACCTCAGACCCAAGCTCTGCCCACCCCTGACGATTCTATGCCAACGACAGCTGGGAAAGCCTCTTTGCTTTCTCCTAAGACCAACCTCCCACCTAAGCCAGCTAGGGCTATGTTGGGGAATTTGGAGGGATTTAAGATGCTTTCTCCAGTGAGCTCTAGGATCCTGGCAGATGTCTAGGCTCCAGGATGTGCACAGAAGAGAGGGGCACCTGCCTCAGCCCCTACCTGGCCAGGCACCTGGGAGCCATGAGAAACTGCCCACTTGGGCTCACCTGGCAGTCTCTGCCCACAGACTGATGCATGTGTTTGGCTCTCCCAGAAAGAAGAAAAGGCCATGATCGCCAAGATGAATCGCCAGAGAACCAACTCCATTGGGCACAACCCGCCCCACTGGGGGGCTGAGCGTCCCTTCTACAACCACCTAGGGGGCAACCAGGTGTCCAAGGAGATGAAGCGGATGGTGAGTAGTGGGGGGAACAGCGGGTGGGCAGTACTCTCCAGGGCTAGGGCCTTCCTTGAGTGTGAGGATGGGGTCAGGTCCCTTGTGTTGCCTGATGGCACCTGGAGAGCCACAGAATCCACTTTGGACTAGGAGCCAGAGTGCCTAATTTCTGGCCCTGGGCTCTCTCCATGAGTCCCACAGGCTGGAAGCAGCCCTGAGTCCAGCCAGAGCCTCCAGTGGTCCGTTGGCACTGTCTGGTGGGCACCAGCTTATCAGGTGCCCTTCCTGGGCAGCTGAAACACATCCTTTGGCTCAGTTGCTCAGAGACCATCTCAGTATTTTTTGGTGAAGTGCTAGGTGATGGTCCCTCTGCCCTCTGTGCTGAGAAGTGCCCCTGCTCACTGCGGGGCACTCTGCGGGGTGAGCAGAGGCCATGGAAGGGGTGGGGGACACGGGACCCCAACTGCCTTGGAGGACAGACACCCCCCCCGCCCCCCCACTGTCCCTAAACACACACCAAGAACAGGCTAATTCAGGATGTGCTGCCTGGGTTCTGTCAGTGATGACAAAGAATTCAGAGGGTGAGAGGAAGAAGGAGAGGGGTAACAGAAGTCAGGGTCTGGCAGCAGTGTTTTCCTTTGTTTTTATCAAAGAGTTTGGCATCTATGTCCGAACAAACTCCTTGGCTCACAGGCAGCCTGGTTCCCATGGGGGTTGCCCACCGTGAGAGAGGGGTGGGTAAAGCAGCAGGGTGTGGGGAGCCGTGTGTGTGTGTGTGTGTGTGTGTGTGTGTGTGTGTGAGAGAGAGAGAGAGAGAGAGAGAGAGAGAGACAGCGTGCACACGCATGCGCCAGGGTAGAAGAATGAGGTGGGGCGTGCCAGCACTAGGATCCCCAATTTGGGGTCTGTAGGTTGGAGCAGGTTTTAGCTACAGCAGCAGGGACTAGAGATAAACTCCATGAAAATCCAGCTGAGTCAGCTGACTGAGCCAGGGACAGGCTGGGGCCCCAGCCACTCTGCTGCTTGCTAACTGGCAAATAACAGATGACAGAGGTTCAAGGAAAATGTGTAAGATCAAAAAATGAATTGAGTCAAGACCTCTATTTTAGTTTTTGACAGTCAAGAAGCAACTTGCAGGACATGAAGGTTATGAGGGAACAGAGTGGGAGGGACCCAGCCTTCCCCCAGGGCTTTGAACTTGGACTTCACAGGTCTGGCCAGTGCTGCCCAGGCCACTAGCCACATTCCCTCTCCCTGGGGGGTCCTCCTCAAGGCAAAGAGCCTTCGGTGGACCTCTTTGTTCTCACCCTAGCCCTTTAATAATCTGCTGTGGATTCTGAATCCACGTGACTGGGTCCAGAGGGGGTGAGCATAGTGTGGGGCCACTGAGAGCTGGGTGCAAAGAGGGAGGCTCTCATCCAGGTGGGAGGGAAGAGGAGCAGGAAGACAGGAGGGAGAGGACAGAGCTGAGCAGGAGACTAGGCGGGGAGAGGAGAGGAAGAAGAACCACAAGCAGGCAGGAAAGGTGCCTGGTGGGCTTTCTCTGTTTAAAATTGTTGGAAAGCTTTTTTCTTTGGAGATACTTGGTATAAGCAGAGTCCAGTTATTTCAGAGTCCCAAAGGAGACAGTTTGGAGCATAAGCACCAGTTTAGCAGATGCATTAATCATTGTTAGGACCAGGAGCCTTGGAACCATCAGCGGAAGGGCTGTAATTGGGGAAAGGGCCGTCTCGGGGGAGACTGGCTGCCAGGCTCCTCCGTGGCATCAGCTGCCTCGCCAACACAGAGGGATGGGAAGGTGTGTGGAAGAACAGGGTTGGGGACACCTCTGCAGCAGCCTTTGGGAGAAGAGACTCCCATCTCTCATCCTGGTCGGGCAGAGTCGCCAGAGGCCGTCGCCAAAGGACCAGTTCCAGCCCCCAGCCCGCCCAGTCCGAGTGTCTAGGCTGTTGAAGGGGTAGTTCTGCCAGCCGCCAGGCACACCACTGACTTCTGGTGTTAAACTTGCCTGAAACCTTTGGGAAAGATGCTCAAAAGGAGAGATGCTACCCTGACTTCCACCGATGGTGGGGGTCGGGGATTAGGTTAAGCGGTGTCTGAGAACACTAAGAAAGGTACTAACCTGTAGGCAGCACTCTTATTTCTTTAAATCTTGTTTCGGCTTTTACTCAGCTTTTAAAACGTAGTGACAAGCTGCTCTGGTGTGCGCTTAGGCACAAGTGTCGTGAAGTCCCTGAGGGTACTTACTAATAAGAAGGTTGACAGGAAGGGCATGCAGGGGCATCTGCTCATCTAACCAGGGAAGCTCTGCGTTCTGTGGGGGCAGCAGGCTGAGCCTGAGTGCTCAGAGGAGACGAGCAGCTTGCCAAGCGGGCGTGCAAACCTCTGTGTGGATGAGCTGAGGGGCCGTGGCCTTTGTTCCTGCTTTTAGGGCCAAGGGACTGGAATTGGGAACCACACAGGACCCCCTGAGCTGAGCTGCTCCCCAGAAGTGCTGTGGCAGAACCCATGTGAGGGTCCTCCTAGTCAGGCTGAGGACCGTTGTTCTAGAAGTAGTAAGCAGATCGTGAGACTTGAACCCTTCTACGGGACTGTTCTTAACAACCATTTGCCATGGTTCATTTGCCGACACCCTAACCCAGTGCTGAGCTCTCCACACTAACATGGCACCCACCGGACCCGGTCCCCAGCCAACCCCAGTAAATGACCAAAGGAGCGTAGGGGAAGGTCAGAAATAGGTTTGTTAAAAACGTGTCGGGTAGATTTCTGAGCTGCAGAGACCAGTATAAGCATAGTACAGCCTGGTTGTCCTCAGTCCCGGAGTAAAATCCTTGCTGGCCCCGTGGTGGAATTCAGTGCCAGCGCTTCACCGTATTCTGCGGAGAGCTGGCCTGTCCAGGCCCTGTGCTGCCCACTCAAGCTCGTGCTCTGAGGGATCGCGGGGGGCACCCAGCTTAGGCCCGCTCCCCAGGCGGAGCACCCACTTGACTAACACCAACTCCTCTAGCCTGGGGCTGGGATGGTGAAGTGAGCCGGGTCTTACAGCCTGGACAGAGGGCCCGATGGTTCTCAGAGGACAAGAAGGGTCTGGCATCCTCGGAGGAGCTCGGGGTCCACAGTTGGGCACTTGGATGTGCCACTAGAGGCTGCCGAGGCCCCTGGGGGCCCTCCACTGGGGGGGTAGAACAGAGAACATGGGGTGTGGTGTGGACCCCACATCTGTTTCAGCGCCTGGCAACTCTGGCTCATGAATGCTTTTTGCATTTTCAAACTGTCTGCAGTGTGCATAAAGAGAGGTGTGTTCATTTGGCCTTGGGTTCACGTGGCGCTTACTGACCTCCATGTTTGCCCAGCAGTGTGCCCCACGCTGGGCCCCAAAAGACCACAGGTCACACTCTGTCCTTGCCCTGGCAACTGGAGCCTTACCTGACACAGTCCTGGGGCTGCTTGCTACCTCCTCCACTACCTCCTGGATTCCACCCCTTTGCCACTTTAGGGAACCCACCCTTCATTCTGCCACAGCTGGTCACACCCTGAGACACATCTGTCCCTTTGTGGACTGCGTAGATAAATAGGGATTTGAGTTTGGAGACCAGTAAGGGACCTTCACACTCACCCCTGCCCTGTGTATGTGAGCAGCAGTCAAACCCATGGAACGCAGGTTTCTCACCCCAACCAATCCTGGCTTTGTAAGAACACGCTAGTTCTCATATGCTAGGAAAGCTGTTACAGGTAACTGGAGCTTAACTTTCTTAAGCTCAAAACATGTGAATTCCCAGATTTTGTGTGCTCAGTGAGGCTGGGGTGGGGGCAGTGGTCACTTAATGGTTTCTCTTATTCCATCTGAGTAAGTGGTAGAATTGAGAGGTACGCACCAAGCCCAGGCTCTGGGGCAAGGGGAGTTGGGGAATTGGATGTGGGGACAGGAAGAGCTTAGACACGTGAGTTTTGCCAGTGGGTGACATGAAATCACAGTGTGCCCCCAGCACGTAGCACAGAGCGTATCCCATAGGAAGAACCTGGCTGTATTCACTGAGGGAAGGAAGGACAAACTCCTGGATGACAGTCCTCTCTCTGTGCAAACTCCTCGGTGAGCCGTAGAGAGTAAATGAGCTGCAGCCTTCCCGTAGTCCCTCTGGAAGCCTCAGTTCTCCATCCTCTCTGTTCTCATACTTCTTTCCTTCTCTCTCTGTCCCTCTTTTTTAGGGCTTTGAAGACCCCAAGGACAAGTGAGTAACATGCCCTTCTTTATTCCTGCTCTCTTGGCCTGGGGGATAGCCCCACATTCGTCTTATAGCTCAGTTTCCCCACATTGCTTGGGGAGCAAGGCCACACAGCCTTGCCTGAGAATGACCAGAGCACTGCAGCTGACAGATGGGCAGCCCAGGAGCCCAGGGCAGAGAGGCTGGGCTCGGCACTGCCCATTTGTAATCTTCCCACAAACACATGCGCGGACATACGTGTGCACTCACAACTACATACGTGCACGCTCTTCACATGCCTGTGTGCACGCGCACACACGCGCCTGCTGCTCTCAGCAAAATGCAGACCTTGCACGTTGGTCACCAGGTCTGGCCACATCCTGGTGCCTTGAGGGAACGTGCTCCTCTTTCTCTTCCATTTCCTGGTTCTTGGGGGCTGTCAGAAACCCCACTCAAGGACTAGGCATCACCTCGAGTGATGGGCTTTTAGTTTGGCACCCTGATCATGACACCTGCTTCCCAGAGGGTGCCCTGGGCCGGGTTAAAGCAGCGGGGTAGCTCACAGCCCCTGGGGCAGCAGTCTTGCCTCTGGATCTTGGTCTTTATTTCAGGATGATGGCACGGCTGGAGAGTGAAGAGCAGAGACTGTTAGCTGTGGGGAAAAACAATGAAAACTTTGATGATAAGTCATATTATACTATAATAATATATGAGTAGAGTCAGAAAAGCCTTACTGTCGGCGAGGCCCTTCAGCCAGAAGGTCAGACACTGGCAGCTTTCTGTGCATGTGTGCAGTTAATAAGCGGGGGGCTTGGGCTCCAGGTCTCAGTCCCAGCTTCCCCAGCCCTTATTAGGGCCTTTCTAATGGGCCTGGGTGCATGGGCCCAAGTGGGCCCTCTTGCGGCGCCCCCTGGTGGTCAACCTGCCGTGTGTCTGCCCGTCTTGCTCCCCAGGAACGCCCAGGAAAGTGCAAACCCTGAGGATGAAGTGGACGAATTTCTGGGCCGTGCCATTGACGCCAGGAGCATCGACAGGCTGCGGTCTGAGCATGTCCGCAAGTTCCTCTTGACCTTCAGGGAGCCTGACTTAGAGAAGAAGGTACAGCACCCTGGGTGGGAACGAGGCCCTGGGCAGAACCAGAACCAGGGGGAGGGGACAGGACAATAGAAGTCTCCCTTCTGCTCTCCATCACCATGGAAAGAGCCCTTTGTCTCCGTTCCCTCTGCTCCAATGCCATGCTACCCAGTAGATGGAGATTTTAGGGGCACTTTCTTTTTTTTTTTTTTTTTTTTTTTTTTTTTTTTTTTTATTTTCAACGTTTTTTATTTATTTTTGGGACAGAGAGAGACAGAGCATGAACGGGGGAGGGGCAGAGAGAGAGGGAGACACAGAATCGGAAACAGGCTCCAGGCTCCGAGCCATCAGCCCAGAGCCTGACGCGGGGCTCGAACTCACGGACCGCGAGATCGTGACCTGGCTGAAGTCGGACGCTTAACCGACTGCGCCACCCAGGCGCCCCTAGGGGCACTTTCATGGTCAGAAGAGAGAAGTCTTCACTTCCTCATGTCTCCATTTCCTTATCTGGAAAATGGGGATATTTAACATACCTTCTTCATAGGGTCATAGTGAGTATTAAATAAATCCATATATAGAAAGCACATAAGATAGTATGGGCCACATAGATGTTCCGTGAATGTCCATTGCTGTTTATGTTATTTTTATTGTTGCTATTATTGCTATCATTATCATCACCAGTGGACCCCCCTGCTGCCTCTGGCACACTGGAAAACATTTGGAAGAGGCAGTCAGTTGAGATCTCTTTGTCCCATCTCCTTAAATTGTGACTGAGAGGTTGGGTGACTTGCTCTAGGCCACCAGCGAAGTAGTGAAAGAGCCAGAACCAGACCTTGGTCCAGGGTCTTTGCCCACGCCATGGCGTTTCCCCAGTGTTGAGTTAAAACGGGCTTGTGTGGGGCGCCTGGGTGGCGCAGTCGGTTAAGCGTCCGACTTCAGCCAGGTCACGATCTCGCGGTCCGTGAGTTCGAGCCCCGCGTCGGGCTCTGGGCTGATGGCTCGGAGCCTGGAGCCTGTTTCCGATTCTGTGTCTCCCTCTCTCTCTGCCCCTCCCCCGTTCATGCTCTGTCTCTCTCTGTCCCAAAAATAAATAAAAAACGTTGAAAAAAAAATTAAAAAAAAAAATAAAAAATAAAAAAAATAAAAAATAAAACGGGCTTGTGTGAACTCTCGTCATCGTCCGGTGAGGCAAGCCTAGGAGGCAAGCACTGTTCACCAGCAGTTAATGGAACTGAGTCACAGAGCACCCTCTCTGGTGACTCTGTGCCAACACAGCCTCTGTTCCCACCGCCTGTTGGTGTCTTGGGAGGAGCTGGGGCTGGGAGCTGGGCCCTCAGAGACGAGCTCTGTGATTTTGGGTGAGCCTCATGTCCTCTCTGAGCCCCAGCTTGCTCACCTGGGAAGTAGCAGCTATATAGGTCCAATACCTACGTCCATGCGTAAGGATGCCATAGACCTGATATGTGTCCTAGCGCGCAGATGGCGCTCCGTGATGTGAGCCATGATCATGACGAGTTACTCTTATGGTGACCCGACCTACAGGAAGTTTCTGGTTTGACACAATTCAACTGTCCTCCCCAACAGGCACCACTTTATAGTGCTTTGGACTGGTTTCTTGAGCACCAAGGCTAGTGCTGGTTCTTCCAGGTCTCCAGGTCTTGGGAGTGTTCTGGGGTGGAGCGGGGCTGGAGTGGACGGGGCCAGGTGTCTCTGCCCCTCTCACCCCGGACATCCCTCTCAGTACTCCAAGCAGGTGGATGACCGATTCGGTGCCTATGTGGCATGTGCCTCGCTTGTCTTCCTCTTCATCTGCTTTGTCCAGATCACCATCGTGCCCCAGTAAGTACCGTCCCTCTGGCTGTGGGGCTTCAAGGGTGGGAGGGGAGGTCATGTAGGAGAGCAGAGGCGGAGGTCTGCGCTAAGCCTGTTTAGACAGGGAGAAGTTTCCAAATGTGTCCTCGGTGGGACCGGGAAGCTACAAGTCTGACTCCTTTGTGACAGAGAGGTGAGTTGCTCCTTCCAGGGTGGGAGACTTCCCTCTGGGCGTTGCCTTGCTGCATGAGAGACTCCTTGTCGGCACTTCGTCATCTTGGCCCATTGTACCCACACTGCGGCTGCCCATTAAATCACCCAAAAGTACTCAGGTTTGCTTCTGTGTGACCTTTGGTTCTTGCAAAATCATCAATACATCTTCAAAAGATAAGGGTTTTCTGCAATTCTGGGTACTTCAAAGAATGGATTTCTGGTTCTGACGGCTTTCCTCAAAGAGATATTCTAGAATGCTTCCAAGGACTGACTGTGTCCCTTACAGAGGCCTGTGGCTTCTGAGGAACCACTCGGATGTTGCCAGTGGGCTTTTTGAGATGAAGTGTTAGGGACATAGTCACAGTAGAGTTACATGTAAACAGGAAAGATAACTGCTCCATGTCTGTTTGCGTGTGTGTGTATACATTTGTATGTGTGTGTGCACATGTCTGTACACATATTTGTTACTTCTTATGCAACCTTTCAAACATACAGAAAAGTAATTAATATAAGCAGCGCCCATCCCCTATACTGTAAAGTATAACTATTGTTGATATTTTATAATTTATCTGTTTCTTTTCTGCTTATTTAAATTTTAGACAAAAGGACATTCCCCCCCTCCCCTCAAAAACCCTCAATACAGTCCTATTTTAAGGGCTTTCCCTTCTTAACCACAGTGCCTTATACACCAGACAAAATTAGCAGCGGTTCTCTGCAGTCGTGTAACACCAAGTCCATGTTCAGATTTCCAAAATTGTCTCCCAACATCTTCAACTGTTAGTTTATTCATAGCCAGGATCTACCCAGGACCCACTGGTTGTGTTCAGTTATGTCTCCTAAGTCCAACTTGATCCAGAAGGGGCCCCTCATCCCAATGCCTTCTACTCTTCATTTTGAAATAATTATAGACTTATAAAAAAGTGACAAGAGTATTATGGAGGGTTTCTGTACATCCTTCATCCAGTTTTCCCTCATGTTGACCACTTACATAACTGCAGTGTGATGGTTGAAACCAGGAGATTAACACTGGCATGACACACTAGTAACTGGGGTGACACTAGTAACTAGTGACCATAATCCAATTCCATCAGTGTTGCCCCTAATGGCCTTTTTGTGTCCCAGAGGCCAGTCCAGGATCCCACATTGCATTTACCTCTTCTGTCTCCTTGGCCCCATCTAATCTGTGATACTTCCTCAGCCTTTATTTGTCTTTTGTGGCCTTAACACCCTTGATGAGTACTGGCCAATTAATGTGCAGATGTCTCAATTTGTGCTTGTCTGATGTTTTCTCATGATTAGACTGAGGTTATGCTTTTTTGACAAGAATCCCGTACAAGTGATGTGTCCTTCTTAGTGCATGTTATCAGGAGGTACACAATGCCTTCATGTCTTGCTGCTCAAAGCCTTGAATTTTTAATGACACGTTGTTGCAGAGATAGCCATTACATGTGTACCCGCTATGACTCTGTCAGGATACCAGACACTGGCAGCCAGTTCCACTCTGGTGGTGCAGCTGATGCCCATTGCCCCCCACACGGAGGTGGTGCAGGGCTGGTGGGACTGTGGGTCCTTATTGCCACAGGATCCAATTTTTCTGGTATTGAAATGGAGCTACAGGTATAAATAGGCAACCTAGTCCTTCTGTCCCACTGCACCTGCTAGTCCAGTTGGCTTGGGCGCATAACCCTGCCTCTGGGCCGCTTTTCTTTTTCTGCAGCATGGCTTGTGGGCGGGGTTTTCCTCCTTCCCTGCTCTGCCCACAGTGGCTTCATTCCCCCTGGCCGCAGCTCTGAGTTGCCAAGGCATTGACGGAAGTCTTTCTCTAGCAGTCCTTTCTCTACAGAAGCAAGAAAGACCTACTTTAAAGGTCTTTCTTTCCCTCTGAAGAGAGTTCTCTACCTTGTTCTATTTGTGTAAGGCATCTAAGTGCTGGCCTCTGGGGGAGCCTGGAACACAGACGCCCTTTGGATGCCTCTCTAGAGGTATTCACCTGCCTTTTCAAGTCATCCACTTGCCTTTAACTGGCTCACAATGCCTGGCATCTCTAGGCCATTCTCACTCCTTGAAAGGGAAAAGGGACTTCTGTGGTCTTCTGATATGATGGTGTGTACCTTGGCCAGCCCCTGCCCCAGGAAGGCCAAACGAAGGTTCCAGGTGGAAAGTCACTGGCCACTCTTTTGTCTGAGGATTCTGGCCCATGGTGAAAGTCACCAGTGATCTGCCTCGAGAAGAAGGGGCGGGGGGTGGGGGGGGGTTCCTTGCATTTTCTTGCTGAACTGGCTGAAGAGCAGGGGAGCAAAACTGAGTAAGACTTGGTGTGGGGCTTGGCAGGGGACAAGATTTAGGGACTCTGTCCTCTAGAAGGATACATCACTGATGTTTCTCAGAGTGTCTGGTCGGGCTGCTGACAAATGCATTTTTAAAAATGATGGCTGTTTATCAAATCCATTTCCAGCTTTCACAGTTAATCCTAGCTGAGAGTAACTACTTGGAGGGAATAACCAGATGATTTTTAAAACAGGTCCTTAATTAGGCAAAATATTGAGCAGGTGACACTTCTCCATTTAGCCCCCCCCCCCCCCGCAGGCTTCTGCTCCCCACAGGGAGGTGCGGGGAGGTGGCGAGGACAGGAGCCAGACCATTAAGGAGGGGTCCTGAATCAGTTCTCAAGGCTGTGTAAGCCCTTCTTAGTGAATCAGGGGCTAGAAAAGACTGGGCAGTGGATTCAGGGGGAATGGAGCCACTTCCTTTTCCTTCCAGAGGTTTTCAGGGCCCCAGAATTCCCCACCTCCTCTCTTTTTCCAGCTCCGTGTTCATGTTGAGTTTCTACCTGACCTGTTTCCTGCTGCTGACCTTGGTGGTGTTTGTGTCCGTGATTTATTCCTGCGTGAAGGTGAGTCTAGCTCGCACCTGAGCCCCCAGCCGCCTTCTTCCCTCCCTCCCCAACCCACTGATAAGGAGCTCCTCCCAGGAGCCCAGGAGTCACCCTTGGGATCAGGGATGCATTATGCTGGGGCACAACTCTTGATTGGCATTGGCAGCAAGCTCGACTATAGGGAGCGCTTTGTCAGTGGAGCCTTATTTGTGTTGGCTACTTTAATCTGCTTTTGCAAATCTTTGCAACAAGGAGATAGTGTCACTGCCTCTTCTGTCTGTCCCCTTGGTATCCAGTAGGATGAAGGAAGGGCACCTAGCACAATGCCTGCTTGGAGCAGTGGTCAATAAATATTTGCTGAAAGACTGAGTGTGGAAGAGACCTCTCTCAACACCCCTTTCAGTGTCCCCATGTGCCCGGAATTGGCTCTGGAGGGACCACAAGGATGATGGCTTTTGAATCGCCCATCATATAGATGAGGAGAGTGGCCCAGAGTGGTTCAGTGTTTCAAACAGGGCCACACAGCTAATAATGTGGGCAGAAAATCCTATTCTGTGTTTTTCTCCCCTGCCTCCTCTTAGGCAGGCTGTGTCCTTCAGGAGACCTGGCCACAAGCCATTCTGGTCTGTGGTGGAAATCACTCATGTTCCCCTTTGCTTTGTCTACCAAGCCTTTGTGTCATTTCCTTCCCTAGTGGTTTAAGACTTCCCTGATGGGACAGCCTGGCCCCAGAAAGCACTCTGTCCCCAGGCAGGGACAAGCCCCTCTGGCTTCTGCTGTAACCATTTCTCTGCTCCTCCTCAACACTCACTTGGAGCCAAGCCCTGGGCAGGGTGCAGGGGCAGACTCTGCCATCATTCCCTACACACACTGCAGTAAGAACCACATTCTTCTTCTGGAAGGATTGGACCTTTGTCACCTCCAGAGTCCCCTTTCTCTCTCCACACTCTAAGCAGGGTATTTTGTTAGACTGTTAATTGTTTAATTACCTAATGGTCAAGGTCTTGGTGGACTAATTGTCAGAACTGGAAGCCCACCCCCCACCCCCCAACTGGGAATCCTCCGGAGTGGTTTAGCCCTCCCCCTGAGCGGATACAGAAGGTGACACCCCGAGAGAGGCAGGGTGGGCCTGGGTCAGTTGGCGTGTTGAGCTGTGTGCTTGGCCAGTGACTTCACTGCCTCGTAGGGTTTAATCCTAGTCCCCTGCCTCTCCACCAGCTCCTTCCTCAAGTCTGTGTTGAGTCACCTCCTGCCTTTTGGTCTTTCTGTTGTCTTGCCCCTACACCTCACTCCCAACCTGCTTTTTCCCTCGGGAGCACTTCCACTTTCTCTACCTCGTGGCTGTGAAAGTACATGGTACATTCACAGTAGCCAAAAGGGGGAAACAACACAAATGTCCATCAACAGATGAATAGATAAGCAAAAATGGTATATCTACACAATGGACTGTTACCTACCCACAGAAGGGAATGGAGTTCTGACACACGCTACAATATGGATGAACCTTGAAAACATGCTTAAAGAAGCCAGACTCAAAGGGACATGTATTGTATGATTCCACTTGTACAGAATATCTGGAATAGGCAAATTCATAGAGACAGAAAGCAGATAGAGGGTCCTGAGGTTGTCAGGATGGGGAATGGAGAATTAGTGCTTCGTGGGTGCAGAGTTTCTGTATCGAGTGATGGAAGGGTTTTGGAACTAGGGCATTTTGGAAATAGAGTGGTAATGGTTTGCACATTATGCATATAATTAATGCCACTAATTTGTACAGTTAAAATGCAAATTTTTTATCTTTTTTTAATGTTTATTTACTAATTTGAGAGAGAGCCAGAGTGTGAGCGGAGAGGGAGACACAGAATCCAAAGCAGGCTCCAAGATCTGAGCTGTCAGCACAAAGCCCGATGTGGGGCTCAAACTCACAAGCTGTGAGATTATGACCTGAGCCGAAGTCAGACGCTTAACTGACTGAGCCACCCAGGCACCCAAAATGCAAATTTTATGGTACATGTATTTTACCACAGTAAAGTCACAACAACCTAAGAAAAAAGGTGCACCATAGCTAAAAAGGCCTTGTAAACATTCTTTACCTGAACATCCAAAAGAATCGTCTCTCTTTTTAAGTTATAAATTGAGGCAAAGTCATTGTTGGACGTACCCAATGAGCTTATTCAAGTCTGAATCAAAGCTATATGTAGTCTACAATTTTAAAACTAGAATCTAGACTTCTCTCTTTCCTGTTCCCTGCTTTGAGAAATCTGAGCTGCTCTGACTTCATTTACGTTTCCTGATTGGCATGTGTTCCTGATGGTAGGGGGGAGTGGAGGTGGGGGAGGAAGGCTCATGGCCCCGCCTGCACTGGCTATTTTGAGTTAATACTTTGGTCCAGTGAATTCTTTTTGCCACTGTTTGAGATTATTTATGAAAATCATTCCTGCCTTGTGTTTTTTTGAATCCATCTATTTTGTAATCAATGTCACCTTCAATAATTTTATTCTCAATTCCTTTATCCAGCTCAGTGATTTTTCTGACGCTTCTGTGGTGGCCAGGGTTCCCTCGGCGGGAGAGCCTGGTGGATGGAGTGCCTGTCCCCCACCCACTCCATCCCTCGCCCCTCCGCACACACCCCCCTCAACCAGGAGAGGCTGCTGCTTCCAGCTTATAGATATAGAGCTTCTATAAACTATTAAGGAGAAAAGTGCTCCCTGGCATAACAAATCTGACACCTGCTGATTTGGGCCTTTGGGCCAGGAGTCAAGTAGACTGTAGTACCCACCTTGAGGTCCTCACTGCATTTCCCTGCACCCCCCCCCCACCTCTGATGCGCCATCTTCTCAGCATTTCTCCACTTTCTGGGAAGTAGACCCTCACTGGAGAAGTTGTTTGTAGCTTGAACTCCTCTTCCATTTCATTATTCTTTCCTCTTCCATGTGGATGAACTGTTTGCACACTGAGATGTGACAGGGGTACTTCTCTGGCATCTGTGCAGCAGGGTGGACTGGCCTCGCTTTCCCTAATGCCGGGCGCGGCCTGTCCTGGACCCCACTGCACACTGCCTGCAGGTGCACGGACTAAAAGTTGATTTTATCACCTTTTCAAGGTATTGCCCTATAGCTGACTGAACTGGAATTTTCTGTGTCATTCTGTTTTCACTTCGAAAACACTTGCCCTTTAGCAGAACCCAGACATTTCTCATCTTACTTGCACAGTTTTTCAGGAGTCATGGGCAGTGGCTTTCTGATGAGATATGACAGTTCTAAATTACCTGCAGCATGAGCCCAGCGGATCCAAAGCCAGGCAGCTCTGTCAGACATGGTTTCTTTCTCTTTTCCATTTGTTTTCCCATTTCCCCAATACAGCGTGGCCTTACTTGCTCAAATGTCGATGTTTTCACCTTTTTGTAGAGAGAAATGTGAAGAAAGTATCGACTGAATTAGTCGGATTAGCCAAGTTAGTTGTATCAGCTGTCTGTCAGGGAATGGCTTCCTGGGTCCTTTTTGTGGGAAAGTTTTTCTGGAACTTCCTACCGAGTGCTCCGATGGCCTTTTCATGGTGGGCCTGTTTGGTCCTCTCCTGACACAGCATGATCTGGTTCACAGACATCTCTGGGGACTTGGGGCTAACCTGGTGTCTTGGTCTCCTGGCCTCGCTGCTCAGAGCATCGGCTTCCCTTCAGGGCCCCGCGGTCTCTGGGCTGCTTTGCCCTAAGGATCATCCCTGGAGCACTTCTTTTCTTCTGGCGATGCCGTCTCAGAAGGCCAGTCTGAGCATCTGCACACGTCGCTCCTCCCTTCCCTTGGCATCTGTGCTGCCCTGGGCCCCACAGCTGCTTGTCTTAGAAAAAGGCATGCTGAGGGGTGCCTGGGTGGCTCAGTTGGTGAAGCATCTGTCTTCAGCTCAGGTCATGATCTCACGGTTCGTGGGTTTGAGCCCTGTGTCAGGCTCTGTGCTGATAGCTCAAAGCCTGGAGCTGCTTCAGATTCTGTGTCTCCCTCTCTCTCTGCCTTTCCCTCACTCATGCTCTGTCTCTCTCTGTCTCTCAAAAATAAGTAAACGTTAAAAAAATTAAAAAAGAGGGGCGCCTGGGTGGCTTGGCCGGTTAAGCGTCTGACTTCGGCTCAGGTCATGATCTCATGGTCTGTGAGATCGAGCCCCGCATCGGGCTCTGTGCTGACCGTTCAGAGCCTGGAGCCTGCTTCAGATTCTGTGTCTCCCTCTCTCTCTGCCCCTCCCCTGTTCATGCTCTGTCTCTCTCTGTCTCAAAAATAAATAAACGTTAAAAAAAATTTAAAAAAAAATTAAAAAGAAAAGAAAAAGCCACGCTGCATCCCTCCTTGCCATCACACAAGGGTCCGGACTCAGAATCTCAAATTGGGAATGGCTGGAGCAGTGAAGCAGCCCAGACACCCACCTGAGACTGGAATCCCTTTGTGATAATAAGGATGGGCTGGCCTCTGCTTGATTACCTTCAGGGATGGTGAGCTCAGTCACGTCTCCTGAGTACAGCCTCTCCTCTTTTTGGGCACCTCTGACTGTTCCATCAGCCTCCCTGTGACTTCTGCCCCATCCTCCTATGCTTGTTTCTGACAATGCTAGCATTTCTCCTACCTCCACTCAGATGGGTAGAAGAGGTTGGCTGCCTCCTTTCCCCACCTTCTGGTTTGGGCCCCCTGTCTTTACTGTGGCTCATTAGCATGTTCTTACTTGGAAGGCCAGACTCCTTTCCTGCGTTTTGGAGCTTGGGAGTAGATAGGCACAGAAGGAGTACTTGGCCACATAGCTCTTGGCGTGTGTGTGCATGCTTGCGTGCATAGGTGTATACATGTGTGTATTTAAATCTCCATCCTCCAGGCTGCTGGCTCCTCTTAGCTTGTCTCCCACAGACTCCTGGGACCTGACTGCCTGAGCTCCTGGGAACTGTGGCCAGGGCTGCTTCTAGGCTCTGTGTGCTCTGTGCAGTCACCAGAAACCTCTTCTCCCTCCCTGCAGCCTGAAGTCCACCACCGCACCCCCCTGCCCTTGCTGGCACTTCTTTCTACCCCAGCCTGGCTACTGTCCCAGTTTTTGAAATAGGGTCTTACTACACTACAGTACCTCTTACCTCTTAGGTATCTTCTGTCCTGTGGGGACTTTAGAGCCCCACACTCACCTTCTCCTAGCATGCTCAGGGGCACGTTTTGTCTATTAGAGGATACATTTTGCCAGACACACATTTCTTTGGGGATAGAGAGCGTTTCACTCCAGGAGGCGTATCTTCAGTTCATCCCATGGCTGTTGAGTCAGGCAGTTGAGGGTCCACATCCCAGCTCTGCACTTTGAGCTGTGTTTTCTAAGCTTTGAAGAGGGCGTTTATCACATCCATACTGCAGATGGGGTCAGTGAGGCTCAGAGAGCTTAGGCAGCTTTCCTGAAGCCCTGGAGCTAGGAGGTGCCATAGCTGGGATTTAAACCCCAGTGGTTCTAGATTCCAGAGCCACAGTCCTTCCTCCCAAAGACGCTGCCTTTGTTAATATGTCCATTTGACCCCAGGGAGTGCAGTGGTGTGGAGCCTGCCTTGTTTGGCCTCTGCAGTTTTTATATCTTAAAAAAAAAAAAAAATGTCGTAAAGTAGGAGCTACTGCTTTTTAAAATCAGTTTCTTGTCAAAAAGGCTGTTTTCTTCATTTTTTTTCCATTAGATTTCATCACCTTTTTTCATCTCTGCAATACCCTGACCCCACATCACAGAACCAGGACCCCAGGCTGGTCATCAATTTGCCTGGAGGTTTTCAGAGTGGCCGAGATCAAAACTGTCCTTCACCCCAGTCATGGTTTATTAATTATGTCCCCACTCCTGTATTTCATGTTGAATTGATTTGAGTTCATCGGACTGGGAATGTACTGGTTTGGAATTTTTTTTTTAATCTTTTTTTTTTGTTTTTGTTTTGTTTTTTGAGCTCTAATTGTGAGTGAGCAGGCATTGAACAATTGTTTGCACAGGCACAATTATCCTGCTGGAAAAAAAAATAGTCTCCAAGATCTGGTGGCAAGATCTCTGTGAGAAAACTCTGTCCAGGTGAAGACGTTCACCGTCCGCACTGGGATTAATATGATGGGAGTTAGGGTCAACATACAGATGAACTTTTTGACTACAGGAGATGAGATACTCTATATCAACTGATACCAGAGCAGGATGTCAAATCTTCTGGAGATTTGAAGTTTTAAAGTGAAGAGCAGGTCTTTTTAAAGGATGACAAAGGAAATCGGCTTGTAGCAAGCCAGTGCATTAAAAGTCAATCATTTGTTAAATGTGAAGTACTTTTCCAGACTGAATTTTAAAAATAGCCTGCAGTTCTTCTCCCGGCCTCTGGGTGGCCCCTGTGGGGCTCCTGGTCCCACCTTCCCCGGGAAGCAAGCCCGTGTGCATATCCTGTTCCCCAGCCAATTTCTAATAACTAATAACTTTTGCCTACATCTCATCGGTGAGTGCAAAATAATAAAAGAAACCCTTCAATTGATGGATAGGGTGATTAGAACTGAAATTATTTAAATAACATGGGTCGGGGCATAGGATGGAATGGCAACATTTCAAGCAGACAAAAATTAGAAACCATCTGTCATACCTTTTCAGAGTGGGATCCTCATGCTAGTGCCAGAACACTTTCCCCAGCTATGAAACAAAAAAGTCCTTCAATAGGAAACAGGGATTTTCACTCTTACTGGCAATAGAGCTCTTTAAAAATGCAAATATTAAGTAAATTTTCTATTGAATTTAGCAGCTCACGAAGCACTTTAGTATGCATCATTTCACCGAGTCTTCATGGCCACCTTGGGAGATAGATCTCCCCTACATATAAATAGGAAAGCTGCAGCTCAGAGCCCTTGATGATTTTCCCAGGGTCAGGCAGCTGGTAAGAGCTGTGTAATAAGTTCCTTATTGAGATACAATTCACATCTATAAGATGCACCTTTATGAAGGTGGATGAAACTGTAATTCAGTAGTTTTTAGTATATTCATAAAGTTGGGCAACTGTTAACCACTATAATTCCAGAACATTGTCATCATCCTGAAAAGAAACCCCATACCTGTTAGCAGTCGCTGTTCATTCCCTGCTCGCCAAAGCCCCTGGCAGCCTCAAACTCTCCTTTCTGTCCGTATGAATTTTCCTGAACTCCTACAACGTGTGGCCTTTTGAGATTGTCTTCTTTCACTTAGCATATACTCTCATATCATGTAAAAACATTTTGTTCCTTTTCATGGCCAAATGATATTCCATTCTGTGGAAATATCACATTTAGTTTATCAATTTGAGTAGTTTCCACTTTCAAGCTATAATGAATAGTACTGCTATGAACATTTGTATACGAGGTTTTACATGGACTTACGTTTTCAGTTCTCTTGGGTATATACCTACAAGTACAATTGTTGGGTCATATGGTAACTGTTGATCATTTTGAGAAACTGCCAACCTGTTTTCCAAAACACCTGCACTATTTTACATTCCCACCAGCAATGGATGAGGATTCTGATATCCCTATGTCCTTACCAACACTTGTTATCACCTGACTTTTTGATTATAGCCATCCTGGTGGGTGTGAGGTGGTACCTCATGTTTTTGATATGCATTTCCCTGATGACTCACAACAAACATCTTTTCATGTCATGTGCTCATTGGCCATTTGTATAGATTCTTTGGAGAGATACCTATTCAAATCATTGTCCCATTTTTAAATTGGGTTGTCTTATTGTTGAGTTGTAAGAGCTCCTTGTATACTGTAGTCCCCCCCCTTATCCATGATTTCATTTATTATGGTTTCAGTTCCTGTGGTCTGGAAACAGATGACCCTCCTTCTGACGTATCGTCAGAAGGTCAGTAGTAGCCTAACACTACCTCACGGTGCCTACATCATTCACCTCACTTCCTCGCATCACGTAGGCATTTTATCATCTCACATCGTCAGCAGAAGGGCGAATCCAATAAGATATTTTCAGACAGAGGAGAGACCACATTCACATAACTTTTATTGTAGTATATTTTTGTAATTGTTATGCTTTTGTATTAGTTATTGTTATTAATCTCTAACCATGCCTAATTTATAAATTAAACTTTATGCTAAGTGTATGTACATAGGACAAAGCATAGTATATATGCATTTCTGTACTGTCTACAATTTTAGGTCTCTCGGGGGGGGTCTTGGAATATATCCCCATGCGTAAGAGGAGACTACTGTATTCTGGTTGCAAGACCCTTATTAGAGATATGGTTTGCAACAATTTCTCCTATTCTCTGGGTTGTCTTTTTGCTTTCTTTCTTAAATGGTACATAATACAAAATTCTCCATTGTAACCTTTTTAAATGTACTGTTCAGCAGCATTAAATGCATTCACTCTCTGGTGCAACCATCATCACTGTCCGTCTCCAGAACTTTTTCATCTTCCCAAACTGAACCTCTATACCCATTAACCAATTAACTCCCCACTCTGCCTTTACCCCTGGCACCCGCCATGGTGGACAAAGCCAACTGTGTAGATACAGTGGACTGGGTCATTTAGCTACCAAAATTGAGGTGGGTCTTTGGTTGGACATGCTGTTTGTCTAATTGAAGGAAACGTAGGGAGGGTAGGTGAGGGGAAACAGGAGATCAATGGGAGTCCTGAAAAAAAGGTTCACTTAATTCACTTGTCTAGGGCCCCACCCTCCTGCTCACATGCTACTCTGTCCCCTTCTCACAAGCCCATTTCCTCCCTTCAGACCCTAAGTTTTCTCCAAGTCCTCAGGCCCACAGCTTTTTATTGCCAAGAAGCCTTCTGACCCTCCTTGGGAAAGTTCTGGGACCTTCCAGGCTTCCTTAACTGCCTGATTGTAACCCTGACTGGCCCAGAACTCACATGGCGGATTCATGTGCCTTTTCCTCTGTTCTGCTGGGGGCAGGATAGCACCTTTCCTTCCACCACGCCTCTCTCCCCTGTAAGCTTCCCAGGTAGACTCACTCCTGGCCAGCCGCAGATTCTGTGCTGTCGTCGGCCGGGAGCAGTGGGTCAGTGGTGTGAGCCATCGCACAGTTGCACACTAGGAGGGCGTTCAGAAAGGACCTGGGGTTATGCTGGCACGAGACAAAGATGGAGGGGAGGGAGGGCTCCCCAGCTCCTCTATGGTGGTCTGGAGAGTCCTCACTGAACTCTGTTCTGTCTCTCTCCCTCCTCTTCCCTTGGTTCAGCTCTTCCCGGCCCCGCTGCAGACCCTTTCCAGGAAGATCGTGCGGTCCAAGACGAACAGCACCCTGGTCGGAGTGTTCACCATCACCCTGGTGTTCCTGTCGGCTTTTGTCAACATGGTAGGTGGCTCCACCCCCCACGCCTCCCTGGAGCTCCCTCTCCCCCAGAATTTCTCATTCGGTCTTCCCCTCAGGTCTTTATTCAGATTTGACTCCTAAAGCCTCTCACACAGGCTTTTAGTTCCTTGCTCTCAAGGCTGGAGGGACCAGAAAGACTCAGGAAGTCCCCAGGGGACGTTTACGAGCCCTAGCCTGGGCAGCCGGGCCAACCTTGCTGGCTCCTTGACTTCTTCCAGGCTCCTCTCCTGTCCCCCCCGTCAGTGTCAGGCTGCACCTGAGACCAGGGTGGACAGACACCCGCTGCCCTGTGGAGATGCGCTGCCCTCGCCTGGCCCCCACAGCTGACCCTCTCCCCCGCTGCCCCTAGTTCATGTGTAACTCCAAGGACCTGTTCGGCTGCCTGGCGGATGAGCACAACATCAGCACCAGCCAGGTCAACGCGTGCCATGTGGTGGAGTCGGCAGTCAACTACAGCCTGGGTGACGAGCGGGGCTTCTGCAGCAGCCCCCGGCCCAACTGCAACTTCCCCGAGGTAATGGGCAGGGGGCTCTGGGTGCAGACAGACCCCTCTGCCCCGCTCCCTCTCTGCCTTTGGCTGCTCTGGGGGAGTCAAGGGCTCTCAAGCTCACAGCCATCCCAGAGACCCTATCCCAGTCTCTCAGTCCGTGTGCCGTACATCAGTGAACGAGGCCAGCCTTCTCCATGCAACAGTAAAACAGCATGCTTGCCATGGGCCAGGCACTGTGCTGAGTATTTGACATAGATTTACTCATTTCGTCCTCACAGCAGCCCTTTGACATAGACACTGTTAACATCTTTTTTACACAGATGAAAGTGAGGCACAGAGAGGGTAAGTCGCTTGCCCAAGGTCACACAGCTAGGAAGTGGTAAAGCCAGAGCTTTCACCCAGGTCGTCTGGCTCCAGAATTCTTAGCCTTAACCTGAGGGCAGAGCTGTTTGTGGACCCTCCACTTTGGAGCAGGCCTGCCTCAGGAGAACCTGCCTGAGCTTCTCTGCTATGGGCCAGAGAGCAGGGAGGGAAGCAAAGGAACCCAGTCCCAATCCAGTACTGCCATCGAGGTCATCCATTCAAAGTGTACATACAATTCAGTGGCTTTTAGGATATTCACAGATGTGTGCAGCCATCGTCGTTATCTAGGTAGAACATTTTCATCACCCCCAAAGAAATCATACCCATAGGTTATTGGGTTTAAACACCAAGAACCCTTAGAGAGCAGCATGCATTAAGTGCCGATGGTATGTGTGGTGCTTCATTCACCTTTTCCTCAGGAAGCTCTCCGAGCCTGAGGCCAGGCTTCCAGCCCAGGGCATCTACGGCACGCACTGGGTAGTTCCCATACCCCAGCTGCCTTCGGGGCTCTCATGGAACCTGTGAGGTGATGGTAGTTGTTACCCTTTTCTGGGGAAAGTCCAAGCTTTCATCCAGTTCCAAAAGGGCCCCGTGACTCACAGAAAGGTCCAGAACTGCAGTGAGGGCCGCCGGGGCAGTCACAGAGCTGGCCTCCCTCCCCCAGCCCTGGGAATGAGCCCAATCCATCTCCCCTGTACAGATGGGACAAGGGAACCTCCATGAAGGGCAGGACTCCCGCCAGCATTCACCTAGACAAGCGCCTCTCTTCCACCTGCCGCTGGGTCCGGCTGAGCCCTCCCAACCTGCCGGGGCGGTGGGGGGGTGGGGGGGGCAGCCGAGTCTCCCTTCTGCCTCTGCTCCCTCGTGCAGCTGGCGGAGCTCACAGGAACTGCTGCTTGAGGGCTGTTTGCTGAGAAGCAGGGCCTTGTTTGATCTGACAGTTGCCCCTTGGTGTTTGCTGCTTCATGGCAGATGCTGAGGAATGGGCGAAGAGAGTGGGGATGGTGGCTGTAGGGCTTATTCCAGCTCCTCACTTGAGGGACATGGTTGGTCCCAGCCTTTAGCCCTCACCAGTCTGACCAGTTCCAGTCCCACTGACCCCAGGCCTTGATGACTACAGAGCTCTCGGGCTCACAAGTCTTCTGATTCAGCAACTCCTCACAGATCCCAAGGCCCTTGGGGACACCACCTGTAAGCCTTGGCCTCCTGGCTCTCTGGCTCAGGGTCTGAATGGGCATCCAGGCTGGCCCTGGGGGCTCCCTCCCTGCCCTCCCCCCCCCACCCCCAAGGACAGGATTATTATCCTTGGGGCTGTTTTTATCTGGGTGGACCCCCCCCTACTCCTTCCTCTGCCCCTGTTCCAGGTAGTGGCTTAAGGCTAGCCCCTCCCAGGGGGCCCTCTGTATCCCCTCTCTGGGTTCCTGAAGGCCTGAAGAGGCTCAAGGTCCAACCTGGGAGCGTCCCCCACTGCCATTTGGCCTCCAGCCCAAAGCAGAGGAAGTGCATAGTGAGTCTGAGTGCCTGACTCAGAAGTCATGATGCTAAATTTAAAAGGAACAAAATAACGACGGTGGCATGTCTAGGATTAGCATCAGGGGACGACAGAGCAGAAAGGAACCTCCGAGGTCTCTGGTTCAGCTCCTCTATTGTCTGAGAAAGAAACCGAGGCTCCAAGACCAGAAGGGACTTCCCCAGGGTAAATCGTGTAGGGACACAATCCCTGGTCTGCAGCCTTCTGGGCCAGATAGATTCAGAACTTTGGAATTTTTCAGAGTTTGAAAGAGTATCTCACACCCCCAGTGTAGCCTGGGCAGCACCTGATAATGAAATACAGTAATATTTCTGCAGCAAAATGTATGAATCGTCCCCAGAAGCAGGCTAAAGATGATAATTAGCATCATATCACGTGGGGCAGGCTTTGTCACCAAATAAGGCCAGTTCAGATGTTGCCACCACATTAGTCATGAAAATAGTTTTGGTTTGCAAACCGTGGGATTTCACGTTGCAGGTCAGGGGCTGGGGCCTGTGCTGTCTGCAGTTACTGAGGAAACCAGGCGCTTCCTCTCATGGAACGGCAGCGGTGAGCCGGTGACATTGGAGCTTTTGCAGATGGGGAAAATGAGGCTTAGAAAAGTTGAATAAATGGCGCAAGTCACACCAACAGTCCACAATGAATCAGAGTTACGACTCGAGTCTGCCTGAGCCTGGAGCTCTGCTCTAACCACTGGGCGCTGCTGCCAGCATTGGCCAGACTCAGCCTAGAGCCCCATCTTCTGGTTCCTAACCAGGGCCCTTCTGGTTACGTCACAAGTTCGCATCAGCCACAAGTTCGCATCAGCCTAAACGTGGCTGGCTCAGGGGGGCGGGGCGTGGGGCCGGGAAGGGTGGGGCCAGGGCGCTGAAGCCCGCTGCCCTCTTTCCGCAGTACTTCACCTACAGTGTGCTGCTCAGCCTGCTGGCCTGCTCCGTGTTCCTGCAGATCAGCTGCATTGGGAAGCTGGTGCTCATGCTGGCCATTGAGCTCACATACGTGCTCATTGTTGAGGTGCCCCGCGTCACGCTCTTTGACAACGCCGACCTGCTGGTCACCGCCAATGCCATGTAGGTGGCTCCCCACACTGGGTCTGGGGCAGTGCAGGGAGGTTGGAAGAGCGGGCGGCTGGGAACCTGGGCTGCAGGGGGCCCTTGCGAGGGGAGTGTTGCGTTGCCCCCCAGCCTACCACCTGGGCAAAGCACCAGTGTCTAGTCTTCCTCCTCTCTTTCCCAGTGGGTGGGGGAGTGGCCTCAGGGTGAGTAGGTCCTGCTGTCCCCTCCAGTTTGTTATTCAGTCCTGCCCTCAGGCCTCAGTGAATTGTTCCTCATTTGTTCAGGACAGTCTCTGATGAGCTATTTTCACTTAACTCCATCTGCCTGTGGCACCTCAGGCCCAGAGGGGTAAAGATTCAACAGAGCTGGATGGCAAGGTCTGTGAGAGCAAAAGAACAGCCTTTGTTGTTCATGGGCTCTATGTCCTGCCTCGAGCTAGGCACTGGGACATACATTATCCCTTTTCAGCCTCAGAGCAACTTAGCAAGGTCGACAGGGCTGCCAGGATGGTTGGGTAGTCTGTGCACTGCTCAAAGGCTCCTAGTTATGATGGTGAGTCGTTAGGTCCCACATCTAGGTAGCAGGCATGGGAGTTGTGCCTCAGGCTACCTAGCTCCCAGTAAATTGGGAATAATACCTATAGTAGTAAAATGTAGGTAAAATGCTTGATATCAATGCTCTTTTCTTCCCATCACTCTATCCCCCCCCCCCCCCCCCACACACACACATATACATTGGGAAGTGCAAAAAATGTGACAGGTCTGTGTCTCCTGAGAAAATGCAGCAAACTGTGTTTTCTCCAAGTTATAGGATGGGATCCATTTATCCATCTATCCATTCATCCAAAAATATTTCTTGAGGGTCTACCATGTTTCTTCTCCCATCCCCTCCCTTTGCTGAAGCAGCAGCAGAGAACAGAGGTCATTTCTGGTTTGGGAGTCCCTGGCTTGGCTCCAGGGCAGCACTGTCCAATGGATAAATAATGCAATGTAATTTAAAATTTTCCTAGTAGCTATGTTAAAAAGGCAAAGCCTACAAATTTCATATTTTTATTTAACCAATATATTCAAGATATTATTTTATTTTATTTTATTTTTTTAATTTTTTTTTTCAACGTTTATTTATTTTTGGGACAGAGAGAGACAGAGCATGAACGGGGGAGGGACAGAGAGAGAGGGAGACACAGAATCGGAAACAGGCTCCAGGCTCCGAGCCATCAGCCCAGAGCCTGACGCGGGGCTCGAACTCACGGACCGCGAGATCGTGACCTGGCTGAAGTCGGACGCTTAACCGACTGCGCCACCCCGGCGCCCCTCAAGATATTATTTTAATATGTAGTCAATATAAAATGATTCATGAAACTTATTATATTTTTTCCCACACTAATTCTTCAAAACCTAGTATCTATGTTACACTTGCAGGACATTTTAGCGTGTACTAGCCACACTTGAAGGCTCTAGCCACACGTGGCTGTGGTAACTACACTGGACACAGCATAGGTGTAGTGTTTCTTCTCCTCTGGATGCAGCAAAGGGCTGGGGTGGTGGCTGGGCTGGCTTCTGTCCAGGCGGAGGTGCTGGGGGGCCCCAGGGTCCCAGGTATGGGCTGGGTGATTTGTGGTCATGGAGACCAGATGCCAGTTGGGGCTGGGCTTTCTGTAAGCCTCCCATCCTGAAAGTCTCCTTGGATCCAGAGGGGTGTTAGGGGGGGGATGAGGGAGCAACTGTAGTGGGGGCAGTGGTATCAGGCACGGGGCAGCAGGGCTGGGAGTGGTGGGGGAGCACGGCGGTGGGAGGGGCAGAGCAAGGTGGGAGACAGAATGGGGGAGGGGGGCAGAGCGGGAGTGGAGACTGCCCATGTGGAAGAGCAGCCCCGAACAGCCCTCCCCGCTTCCTGTTCACAGAGACTTCAGCAACAACGGGACCTCCCAGTGGTGAGTGGATACTCTCCAAGTCCTCTGACACAGCCTCTCCCTGCCCTTGGCCTAGAGCTGCCAGAGGCCAGCAGCCCAGGGCCCAGCAGAGAAAGTGGTGGTGCCCATTGGGGAGGGGGCCTCTGAGGCAAGGTGGGCAGTGAAGGAGAAGGCTGGAGGGGGCAGGGAAGCCCTTTACTCCCCAGGGACCAAGGATGCCTCATTGGGTAGATGCCCTTCTTTTCTTGTGCGATTCCCACCAGCCCAAGATGACCTAGGACACACAGGTCATTTCCAGAGACCTCACCTTAAAGCATCTGGCTTCCCACTCTTCCCCAGGAGCATGTGTCAGACTCCAGGCCCAGGAGAATAGGAGCTGGTGCCCCCTGGCTCCCTGCCAGAAGAGAGGGGCCAGCAAGGCCTGTGGGCTTTGTGGGGTAGGCCCTGCACTAGGGCTACTGCTGGTCAGGGAGTCTGTGCAGTGTTCAAGGCTCAGGCTCTCTGCTGGGACAGGGAGCAAGCAGGGTTTGGGAGAGCAGCTTTTATGAAGAGTATGTATTAATGTTAACAGGAATGCAATTAGTCATTATTAGCTACCAGGTGTGGAGTTCCTACTGTTTGTCAGGTGCTATACAAGGAATTTTGTGTACAGTATTTTTCTTTTTTAGTATTTATTTATTTATTTTGGAGAGAGAGCGCAAGCAGGGGAGGGACAGAGAGAAAATCCCAGGCAGGCTCCATGCTCAGTATGGAGCACGATGCAGGGGCTCGATCCCACAACTGTGAGATCATGACCTGAGTTGAAATCAAGAGTTGAACGCTTAATTCGCTGAGCCACCCAGGTGCCCCTGGTATCTTTAATTCTTAAAATGTGGGTATTGTTATCCCATTTTACAGATTAGGAAACTAAGGTTCAGAGAGGTTAAGAGACTTGCCCAAAGCCCAGAGACGGCCAGTATGGCCTGCCTGGCTTCCTTGTTACTATGCCCACGGCCGCTATCTTGTCCACTGGGAGACGCCTGGGATGTACATGCTGCCTTTTACAAGGGCCTCATTTATCCCCTGATGTGACCAGAGGGAAGCTGCCCAGTGATGGGGGAGAGGTGGGCATCAGGAGAGGAGTAATGGCTGCTGAGCTGCTGGTGTGAGCAGGGGCTGAGACAGGGCTGCCAGCTGAGGTGGCTTCCTGGAGGAGGCATTACCTCAGGCAAAATTTGAGTGGGAGGTTAAGGAGAAGGGGGAGTAGTAGGAGGAAGACAAAGGCCTGAGGGGGCCTCTGAGCCTGCCATGAGGTGCCAGGCATCTGCCTCCTGCCTGCAGCCCTGAACATGCGACCAAGGTGGCGCTGAAGGTGGTGACGCCCATCATCATCTCAGTCTTCGTGCTGGCCCTATACCTGCATGCCCAGCAAGTGGAGTCCACCGCCCGCCTGGACTTCCTCTGGAAACTGCAGGTGGGTGGCCCCGGGACTGGAACTGGGATGGGGGACACACCCAGTCCTCGCAGCACTTTGTGAGTGAACGAGTTCATCACCTGGGCTGGCTGAGCCTTCGTCCTGCACTGAAAAGGTGTCCTGCTCAGTCCCACTAATCTGTGCCCCATGTCCCAGCAGGTCTGCTCCCTGCTTTCTGGAGCCAAGAGCCAAAACCCTGGAGCTTATTCCAAACCATCCCACCCTTGACAGCGCTGGGACTTTGACGGGCCCAAGACATATGCTCTTAAGTCACAAATATTGGCCAGGCATTGCTGTGTGCATCCAGAGGCAGGGACAGAGGGGAGGCATGGCCTCTAGTCTGTAGTGTGGGCAGCGAGGAGTCGGGAGAGAGGGGAGCGGGCAGGAGGTGAGGACTGTGGGACGTGTAGTCCCCATGTCACAGAGGCTGCAGTGCAGGAGCTGGTCCCACAGGCTCCTGAGCAGGGCCTGATGTGACCAGAACTGGCTTGAAGACTCTTCCAGGGGAGAATGGATGGAGGGGGCATCAAAGACCATCAACCGGAAGCCTGGACAGGTGGCTGTGCCCTGGCCCTGGGGAGAGGTGGTCCAGGTAGGGGCAGAGGCAGTGGGGTGCTAGTGCCCAGGGAAGTGCTCCAGCCTCCAGGCTTTGTGCCCTGTGCCCTGATGGTGTCAAAACCCGGAGGAGGGGATGCCACTGGGCCACACACAGGGTGATGCTCCAGGTGCTAGTGATGGACCCAGCCGCTGCTTGTTACCTGCTGGACCGACTCAGAAGGTCCAGGAGAGGGCGCCCACGGTGAGAAAGTCTTCCCTGTGGGCAGCCTCAGACCTGTTATTCCAGTTACTTCATTCTTAAGGATGGGAGCATCCAGTGGCCCCTGCTGTGTTTCGCAGGAGGTTGGCTGAGATTCCCCACTGAACGGATGCCCTGAGGTTGGGGGAAAACTGTTGCATGTGGAATGCCCCCTTATCATCCCTGGGTTGGGAGGGACCCGGGGGATATCCAGTGTGAGGCCATACCTTCCTGGCTCAGATTGCTGCCTCCCTGCCTCCTCCCAGCTCTCATGCCCCTCATGCCTCTGGGGAAGCTCCCCAGAGGCGCCAGCTCTCTCCTAGGGGCTCACCAGGCTCTGTGGGACCTGGGGCTGATTTCCCTCCACTTCTCTGCTCACTCGCACCCCACCTCCCATGTGAGCCCTGAGGAAGTCCCCCACCCCCAAGACAGTGGCTGTCCTGCCACTCATTTGTGTGGCAAAGATCTCGAGAAAGGGCTGGAAGCAAGGGACAGGTGAGCCTGCCACTCAGCCTGCCTTTGTGACCTGCTGCCCTGTCACCCCACCCCACTTCTTTGTCTAGCTCCTCAGTACGCAGGGTCGAAGTGAGGCTGCCTGCCAGGGCTGAACAGAGCAGTCTGAGCTTCCCTCACAACCCCACCCCAGTGTTCAGGCAACCGCAGCTCCCCTCCCATTTTGAAAACAATTAAGGCCTGTACACAGGTGTGTGGGGTTGGGGGTGAGCATGTCTCTACCTGGCAGGCGTGTCAGCCTCTCTCCACTGAACCCCTGCAACAGGCTCATGATGCTTACATGTCCCTTCATCTCCCGTCCTCCTCCAGGACTTTTGGGAGGTGGAACAACATCAAATACATACCAACAGGCAAAAACCTGAACACAGGTCCTTGGGTTGGGTGAGTGATAGTCGGGTGCTCCCCACCCCTCCAGTCTAACTCAGCAGCTAATTTTGCTGTTGAATCTAAGGTCATGGTGGGTGGGTGTGGTGCTGGCAGTGAGCTGGGGAAGCCCGAGGTCCTTCGCTTCCCTGAAGCGTCTGTACCAGGAACACACCCTTACCCGCAAGCCTGCTCCTGGCCAGACCACTGGGTCTCAGGTCTTATCCCTCTCCCACAGCATTGACCTTATTAGGATCAGCAAGGGGGCTGTGGACCCCTGAGCCCTCCACCTGGCCAGAGCCCAATCCTAGAAGCGGTTGGCTGTGTTGGGAGCTGCCCAATGTCACATCTCAGGGCAGAGTTGTCCAGATGTGGCGGGAGTTCCTGGTCAGAACCCTGGGGCCTTGGCCAGTGCTCCCTGCAGTAACCAGTCTCCGACTATCTCAACCCCAGCCTCCACCACCAGCTGCCTGGCACTGGGCAGATGCACTCTGGGAAGGGCATGTGTTATGTTTCTGCCACCGCTGGGCTGATCAAAGGAGCTAGAGTGCTCATGGGCCCCCAGGCATGTGGTCTCAGCAGTAGTAGCACTGTGGGCAGCCTGTGCATTTTCCAAGGCAGATGGCCCGGCTGGGGCTCTTCCAGGGAGTAACCTTCGAGAAGTATAGAGATTCCCACTCTGGCCTACTCCCGCTGGCACACCTGTACCAGAGCTAGGCAGAGGGTGGCTTGGGAGGAGGGGCCTCCCAAGGCATCTCAGAAGCAAAGGTCCCACTGCACCCACCTGGCATCTCAGGATCCAGGAACTTCCTTAGGCATAACCCCTATTGTCAAGGCTGTGTTTCCAGCGGCTCTAGGACTGATGGGCTGTGGGTCCTCTCACCTCAGGTGCAAGGCTAGGCCTCTGAGCCCTGGGGTCCCTGAGCTTTCTACCTTACCTGCTGGACCCAGGTCCTGTGGCTTTGGGTGGGTGTGCCAGCAGTTTCCCCATGAGCAGCCACCATCCACAGGGAGAGCCAGGGAAGTGGTCCTGGTGCTTTTGGAGGTTGTAGCTGCAGCCAAATAGAAAGGCCTCCACGTTTAGTTAGGAAAGCCCCCAGCAGGCTGGCTAGATCTTTTCAATGGCCCTGCTAATGACCCTTTACCTGCCTGTTTTACCAACATGATCACTCCCAGTTAAAGGGGCCATTTTGTTTGCCATCAAGGGGGAGGAAGCTAGCAGACTGCACTGTGTACCTCCTGTGTCACATGAACTCTGGTCAGATGGCTCCTTGCACACCTTGGTGCATAACTGTCTCTGCTCTTCAGGCTGTGGCTCCCTGTTGGCCTCTTGATTTTTGGGCTCTTAAGCTAGAGGGTGAGTGACCACAAACCCCAATTTCCCAGACCCAGGGGAACCAAAGTCAATGGTGATGTGCCCATCCCACCCCTGGTGGCACTTTGGGGCATCTGTACCTCCTGGCCCTGGGGTGAGTCTGCTCTGGTGGGAACCAGGGAGATTGGTGGGGCTTTAAACCATCGTCCCAGTGGGGTTGGTCTATTAAGTGATCCTTATCAAACTGCTTTTCTGGCTGTACTTCCTGATATGAAGAAGAAAGTGGACAGTTGTGGAGCACTTGGTAGCTGGAGGGCCACTGGGGCTGTGGTTTTGGCCATCCCTGTAACCCCCTGCCTTGGTCTAGCTTTGGTCGGACAGGATGCTCTCAACCTGTCTTCCAGGACCCGTTCCCAGCCCGGGGTTCCCTCCTTCGGGGCCAACACATTCCGAGGGGCAGGCAGGCAGAGCCCAGTTGGATGTGTACAAGTGTCTCACTTTTCTGGTGCTTCCTCATGGAAAGCCAGAGGTGGGGACAGCAGGGGGACAGAGGCTGGGCACAGTGGAGGTCTTGGGTGCACGCGGGCAGGCCGCATGCCTCTCCTGACCGGGCGCCGTGTCCTAGGCCACAGAGGAAAAGGAGGAGATGGAGGAGCTGCAGGCCTACAACCGGCGGCTGCTGCACAACATCCTGCCCAAGGATGTGGCCGCCCACTTCCTGGCCCGTGAGCGACGCAATGATGAGCTCTACTACCAGTCGTGTGAGTGTGTGGCCGTCATGTTCGCCTCCATCGCCAACTTCTCTGAATTCTACGTGGAGCTGGAGGCCAACAATGAGGGTGTTGAGTGCCTGCGACTACTCAATGAGATCATCGCCGACTTTGACGAGGTGCGACGGGTGGGCAAACAGGAGAGGGGCAAGGGAGACAGGCACCTTGCCTACATTTCTTCCTCTATTGTGTTACAAAGGAGAAAACAGGCCCAGAGACACTGCTTGCCTAAGGTCAGGGCTAGTAGGTGGAAGAATGGGGGTCCCAGCCCAGGTGTTTGGAATTTGAAGTCTCTGCAGGTCCGTTGTCCCACTGAGGCCCTGCCCAGCTACCTTGCCAGCCACTCTCCATCAGCCACCATTCCTTTCCCACCAGGCTGGGGCCCAGCCTTTGAGGGAGTCCAAGGAAGGAGGGACTCCTAGGCTAAGGGAGAAGGCAGGACAAAGACGCAAAGCCCGGAATAGCAGAGGCGGAAACACAAACGTGTCTTATTTACTACACCCTCGCCAAGCACCTAGTGTGTGCCAGGTGCTGGGGGTTCTGTGCCCAGTAGGGCATTTTGACCCTGGGGGCCCCCTGAGTGGTGAGGGTGAGAAGGTCAACCCCAGCGGGAATACAGAGCCTTGGGAGGAGGAGGAGGATGGAACTGGGAATGGGCTGTGCTGGGAACAGCCCATGAGGCTCCTGGGGCAGAGCGTAGCTGGAATTGACTGAAGTTGGGTCTGGGCAGGCTTTTGACAGACAATGGAGATAGAAGGTGGGTGTCTCGTTGGACAAAGATGAGGTGGTGTCCCTGGGAGGGATGGGGATATGAGCCAGGGAAGGGAGGAGATGGCCACCAGCCCCTGTTGGGGGCAAGAGACGCTGAGGTGACTAGTGGGCTGGCCTGGGGCTCTTGGTGCAGGGCAGACAGTGACTCACAGTGACCACACACAGGTAAGTATGGGAGGAGGCCTGCTCTGTTGGCCTCACTGAGCTGGTGTGGAGTTGGGCCTCCTGTGTGAACTGGGAGGACATGAGGGGCCATGCTGTTGCCCGTCCCCCATAGACTTCAGTGCCCCAGCCTTGGTGGTAACCCAGGTTTGGCCTCCTTCCATCTAGATCATCAGTGAGGATCGGTTCAGGCAGCTGGAAAAGATCAAGACCATTGGCAGCACCTACATGGCTGCCTCAGGCCTCAATGACTCTACATATGACAAGGTGGGCAAGACCCACATCAAAGCCCTGGCTGACTTTGCCATGAAGCTCATGGACCAAATGAAGTACATCAATGAGCACTCCTTCAACAACTTCCAGATGAAGATCGGTGAGCTTTCCTTCTGGCCAGTTCAGCCTGGGAAGAGCAGGTCGGGTAAAAAGCTGCAGGGCCTTGACAGGGCTGAAGAGGAGGGTCGTGGAGGGAAGCATCTTAAGAAATGACGGTGTTTCTATTTGGGAGCTTCTGCTATGTTTGCAGTCCTACTTCACACACAACAGTGAGGTTTAATGTGGCCCCATGTGAGAGAGGAGGGGGAGCGCCCAGGGGCTTGGAGACACGGCAGAAAATGTCTAGACAGTGTCAGTTAAGCCAGGTGTGTTGGGTAAGGTTCTTGCTTGAAGAGGAGGGAGGACATTTGAGGTGGGGAGCTAGCATGGCAAAGGCTGAGGGGCAGGGTGATCGGGGTTGGCGTGCCTAGGACCGGGAAGGTGGACAGATGAGAGCAGAAGTGCCAGGAGGGAGATGGCAGCCTTGCTTCCTGGAGCTGGGTCACGGTGGCATCCCTGCCTGAGCTCAGACGCCCAGGGGAGGATCACCTTGACAGAGAAGACACTGTGGGTTAGGAGCAAGGTACTAAGAATGAAAATCGTTGTGCCCCTGAAAGAAACAGGAGTGATGAGGGAAAAGGATGAGTTCTGGTACGTGTGGTTAGAATGAACTGAAAACTGAAATGCCACCAACAGGGATGATTAAGGACAGGCAGTGGGATGCTGCAGTGGGTCACTGAATCCTTGAAGAGGGTGGTCCTGGTGATGGACTTGCAGGAGCTGAGACCTGATTGGGGGCGAGGACACAGGAACAGTGCTGTGGGAACAGACCCCGTGGTCTGGGTTGGCAGGCATTTTGTGGGAACTGCAGGGTAAAGCATGGTCTCGGGCCTGGAGGACACTGGCCGTCTTCAGACTGAGTCCAGAGGAACTTGCTGAGTGTCAAGGGAGGAATGATAGTCTGGTGAGCACTAGTCTGAGCCCTGATGACATTGCTGACTTCTGTCCCCTGCAGGGCTCAATATTGGCCCCGTGGTGGCTGGGGTGATCGGGGCTCGCAAGCCTCAGTACGACATCTGGGGCAATACGGTGAACGTGGCCAGCCGCATGGACAGCACCGGTGTGCCTGACCGCATCCAGGTGAGTGCCGGAGCATCCACCACCCGGCTCACCCCCATGGGGGCCTCTGCCTGATACTCCAGGTCCCTAGTGCAAGCTGCCCACAGTCCCCAGTCAGAATTTCTGCAGCCAATTTTGAAGGTAGCTGGCACTGTCTCGGGAGCTTGGAGATCATTGTGTTTCAGGCCCTCAGGACCTTGGACAGATCTTCACTCCTGTGCAAAGCCCTCTACTGGCCACAGAAGGAATTGGGGGAGTAAAGGCAGGAGCCACTGCTGATGCTAAGCCAGGAGTGCTAATGCCAAGACCCAGGCATACAAGGGGACACCAAGATGGTTGCAGGGAGCAATGTCTTGCCAGTTGGAGCCCACAGCACTCAGGGCCTGGTGCAATAGAACCAGGGAAGGCCAGTGATCCCTAGGATGGTTGCCAAGGGGCCTGGCCAGAGACCCAGAGACTTTTTCTCCTCTCTTCATCCTGTGCAAGCTGGCTCTTGCGATTCCCAGGCCTACCTCTCTTCAACCGCTTTTGTTTTTCTTAGACTGCCCTTAATTCCTTCTGCTCCTGACAACAGTGAGGCCCTGGACTGGGCTGTATTCCTGTACCTCTGAATCCCCAGGGCCCCCATAAGGCTGTGGGGAGGTCACTTAGCCTCCCTGACCTGTTTTCCCAAGTTTGAACTCTGCTCTCTTCATGGCCCTTTGCTCACACTGACACTGCTTAAATGTCCCTTAAGTCCTCTCTTCTGTGGGACCTCTGAACAGAGGGTCAGCCCAAGCACGGCCCTGGCCTGATAGGTGCTGTTGGAGGAACCTGGCCAAATGGCTTTCTCTCACTTCTATCCCTGTGCCAAAGGGAGAAGGGACAACAAGATGGCAGCTGGGGAGAAAGGAATGTGTGCTTGCAGAATGTCCGACCCCACCCACAGACAGGTGTGAGGGACTCTGTCAGCAGCCACACAACGGCCCGGCACCTCACCTTTGCGTAGGGCTTTCCCATTCGTGGAATACATGTGATAACCCAGTAGGGTCACCTTCCAGCAGCCCATCTAGAGATTTCTGGCCCCTTCTTCCCTGGCCTGACAGCCAGGCAGGGCCAGGATCCTCAGCAGAGGTTTTGTGGGGTGGCTGGTGGGGCGTGTGGGCTGTACTCAGACGGCTTTTGGGTCACTGCATGAGGCATTCATCTGTATTGCTGCTCACATCAGCCCTACAATAGTGCAGTGATTACTGAAGCCACTGGTGAGTTCCCCTTTGTTCCAAAAGCTAAAGCAGAGATGGGCACTAGGATACAGAACTGAATCCACACTCTGCCATTTGTTAGCTATGTAGCCTCAGGCAAGTGATTTAGGTTTCCTGAGGCTGAGATAACAGTATTTACCTCATAGATTCAGTGAGATGAATAGTGGCTCTCGATCTGTAGTGTGAAAAACCAATTTCCAGGAACATCGCTGATCTGTCCTGGAGCGAGACTTGGGTGGACACGCTGGGCCCATGCTTCGTATCAGTGGGGCAGCATCAGAATGCTGTGGATGCCCTAAGCAGTTCTGCTCAGCTTCTGCACCTCTCTCACTGTGGACAATGACAGGCAGTTCAGGGACCACAGGCCACACTGCCTGGCACAAAGTAGGTGCTGTCATCCTTCTTGTTTCGAACAGTCAAGTCTAGGGGTGAGCAGCTGTCAGTCCCTGAGAGCCCCTGCCAGGGAGGTGCCACCCACCCTTGTGTGTTGGGGACAGTCGGACAAAACTGCCTGACAACAGAGTCACGGCTTGGCTCAACAATGGCCTATCCTCTCCCCTTCTTCGCCTCCTCAGGTCACCACAGACATGTACCAGGTGCTGGCTGCCAACACATACCAGCTGGAGTGCAGGGGTGTGGTCAAGGTCAAGGGCAAAGGAGAGATGATGACCTACTTCCTCAACGGTGGGCCCCCGCTCAGTTAGCAGCTGCCAGCCAGTGATGCCAGGCAGCCTGGCCTCCAGAGAAACGGAAATGGCTTCTTTGTGTGCCGGAGGGGGGGCAGGTGGAAGCCTGCGCTCTAGCCCACGTGGCTGCGCCGGTGAGATTCTCCACTTTGACTCCAGAAGCAGCTTCTGCCTTTGTGGGCAGGCCGCAGCCTCCGTCCCAGGCCCCAGGGTGCCAGCGTCCTGCGAGCACCAAGCTGACCAAAGATGTTTCCTCTGTAGAAGACTCTGCTAGGCGCGATCCGAATCCCGAGTTTTCTAACGGATGCTGCTGCGCAGGTGGAAAGGAGCTGCTGAGTGCTTACGGTGTGTGGCAGCCGAGTGTGCAACGACAGAGCTGAGGGGGAGGCCTCAGCCTCGGGTGGGTGGGTCGGTCAGCGGCCCAACTCTGGCCCAGGGTAACCCAGCGGCCCCAGGGGTCCACTTCCCTGTGTGAGCCTTTAAACCCCTGACAGAGGCCACGGCCCCTGCCCCACGGAGGGGCTTGCTGGCAGGAGTGCTGGCTCTGGAGGGACTGCGGCCTTCTCCGCAGCCCTCCTCCTCACCTACACAGGTGGACAACGTCTCTTGGAGGGGAACAGAACAAATTGTGAGGGGGAGGCGAGAAGACGCGAGGCAAGGAGGGGTGGTTCTGAGAAAAAGAAAATATTTATTAAATAAAACAACTTTCTGTGCCCTTCTTTAGACTATGCTAGTTGTATGCGTATGAGAGACCCACAAGCAAACAAAGATGCCACTGGTGGTTGGGGGGAGGGCAAGGATCCCAACTTGTCTTTTTTGTATTTTTTATTTTGTATTATTGAAAACCTTGGAGATCTAACAAATATACCAAATTCTATATTTTGTAAACTATATTAGAAAACAGCTGTGCACAGCGTTTGTACTGTACGTGTGTCAGCGTATGTACTGGTGTAGATGTGTGTTTATGCCGTGGAACTGGTCACATGCAGGATGCCTGTTGCCCTCACTTCAGATTAGGCAGTTTTGGGTTTTCCCAGGTCCAACCAGAGCAGTGAGCGTGTCCTTTTGGGGTGCCCTACATTCAGATTAAATGGGAAGGTGCATGCGTACATTACCCCATCTAACACATCACTTCCCCTAAGTAAAATGCAAATGGATAATAAAACAAAAACTGCCTTCCCATCTCAGGCTCAGGTGGAACCAAGGGAAGCAGCCTCAGCCTGCAACAGACAGCATGGCCCCTGTCCCCTCTTCTCCCTGAGATGCCAACCATTTGCTGCCTGCAGAGAGGCAGCTGTGAGTGCTCAGGGATGGCCACAGGTGCTCAGCTGGCGGGGGGGAGGGGAGGGGGCGGTGGTGGTGGGAAGCCTTACCTGCCTTTCTCAGTTGGCTACCATGCAGGTGGCTCGCCCAGAGATAGTGCCTCAGACTTGGGGGTAATGTGCAGCCCTCGGGTTCAGGGAGGGTGGTGGCTTTGCTTTTCATCTGCAGACCAGAGAAAAGGATAGAGCCTAGCTAGCTTCAGCGTCCAAAGGGCAAAGCTAGCAGAAATTTTGTTTTGTCTGGTTTTTGGTTTTTTGGGAGGTGGAAGTGAAATATATTGGAAAAAATTGTATTTGTTATATCCTCTGAGGGTATAAAATGGAAACGGGCTTAAAACTGAAAAATGATATATTATCATAGGGATATATTCAAACAGAATCCTTGGGTCCTGTGCCCACATCTTTTTGTTGCTTCTCAGGGCAGAATTATTCTCACCTCTAACACGAGCTTGAAGGAGGTAGGGCGGCAGCTATATGCCAACTGCAAAATGTTATTTTGATCCCCATCTGCACCACCTCTCACTGGACACTAGCACCGGCCTCCCCTTTTTTCTTTAGTATATGTGCTGCTGAAGCGAGCTCCCCTTTCCACACACCATCTCTCACCCCAATTTGAACACAGCTCTGAGAAGCAAAGTTTACGGACCTAAAACTGCCAGCTCAAGTCTGTCCACGCTTCTGCTGCTCTGTCCTTTGAGTTCTGCATTGCCCCTCTTGCATCTGTTGGGGGGACTGGCTTTCTCCATGGTGGCATTCTCAAGTCCCCGGCCCCTCCATAGCACCCACCAGTGGTGCTAGGTTTTAATTTTGCTTCCAACCTGAGTAACGTGTGTGTGCTGAGTTCCTCTGGTGGTTCCCCCCATTGGTTACGGTCTCCTTGGCCTCTCGGGGGCCCATCCCTCCTATCCCAGCAGTGACTGGCGACACCATGCAGTGCTAGCTCTTCATTCCCTCCAAGGGTGTGCACTCTTTTTATTCCTGCTCTTGCAAAAACAGATAGGATTATGATTTCCCATGGAAATTGAAAAGTCTATTTAAATAATTTAACTATTAAACACTTTCACTCGTAATGTGTCCTGGTCTGATTTGTGGCTTGGGCCAAGGGCCTGGTTCCAGTCTGAAGAACAGTGCCCTCGGCCCTTGCTGGGGCACTGGGCAGGGAGCCCCAGAGGGCAGAGACCTACCTTGAGTGGGGAACAGCACGCTGCTATGGGGAGAATGTCGGCGAAGGCCTGCAGTCATTGTGGCAGTCAGGTGAGACAGCACTGGTGACCTTGGCGAGAGTTAGTTCACTGGGCTGAGGAGCAGGTTCCAGAGTGCAGCGGGCTGAGGAATGAGGAGGTGAGAGACACCAGGAATGAAGGGACAAGGGATTTAGGATGGGACCAGAAAAGATGCAGGGTTGAGGGGAAGAGGTTTTAAAACAAGTGAGCCCAACTCATTTCTATGCTAAGGGAAAGAAAGTTGAAAATACAAGAACACAGATCATCAAAAGGACCCAAGTAGCAGGGAGGACAGGGAGATGCAGGCTGAAAGTGTACTGATTGGACTTGGGCAGCTAATAACCGTGGCTACCATTTACTGGACACTATGTACCAGACACAGGGATAAGCATTACACAAACTTCATCTCATTTAATCCTCCTGGCCACCACATTTCACTGATGAAAAGATACAGAAAGGTTGAGTTACTTGCCTAAACTCCTACAACTGGTAATTAAGAGAGAAGTTATTCAGAGCAGGCCTGTCTGCTAAGCTCATACAGGTAGCTTCATGCATGCCCCAGGACTCCTCTTACCTCAAGAGGAAAGGAAAGGTGGCAGAAAGGCAGCTCCTGTCGGCCACACCCATCAAATGCAGGGGGCTATATTTGGGCTCAGGAAATAAAACCAGAGGGATCTGGTCAAGTGAAAATGAAGGAGCCAGTGGAAAAGACTTCACTGGGTTTATTTCAACAATGGCCACATGGAGACATAGCCATGGCAGTCCTGGTCATAGGAAGGTCCCCTGCTCCAAAGAATTGAATAGCATTAGCAATCCCACTGTCCATGGTAAAGGATGCAATGGTATAGAGCTCATGTTTAACTCTGAGAACTTTTCAGGCTAGGGTACATCAATTAGAAAAGGAAACCAAATGAAAAGGCCAAGCTTTAGGCTGACTGGACTAAGTGAGGGCAAGTCCTCAGGCAGGTCCATGGCACCGGATGCGTGTGCATGCACACCCAACACACAGGACAGCAAAAGAATGCAACTCATAACCTTCATAAGCCCTTCCCATCCCCATCTCCATTGAACTAATTCCAGAGAATGTATCTGTTTCTCCCTTATAGATTTATACTTTTGTGCAAAAGCATATCTTTTAGAACGTTAATTAGCAAAACTTATTAGCAAAGACACATGTGTGGTGAGTTTTGAACACCGCTTTAACATCCATTGACAGTGTGCCCGCAGAAGGCAGTATATTATGGGGGCCTGGCAGGCTCAGTCGGTTAAAGATCCAACTTCAGCCCAGGTCATGATCTCACAGTTCCGGAATTCCAGCCCTGCATCAGGCTGTCTGCACTCAGCAGAGTCCGCTTCAGATCCTCTGTCCTCCTCTCTCTCTCTGTCCCTTCCCCCTACCCCCCCCCCCCCTTGTTCTCTGTCAAAATAAATAAATAAACTTAAAAAAAAATCCACTGACAGCAAAGACCATTAAAACCAAGACCAGGGGCGCCTGGGTGGCTCAGTCGGTTAAGCGGCCGACTTCGGCTCAGGTCATGATCTTGCGGTCCGTGAGTTCGAGCCCTGCGTCGGGCTCTGTGCTGACAGCTCAGAGCCTGGAGCCTGTTTCAGATTCTGTGTCTCCCTCTCTCTGACCCTCCCCTGTTCATGCTCTGTCTCTCTCTGTCTCAAAAATAAATAAATGTAAAAAAAAAAAAATTAAAAAAAATAAAAATAAAACCAAGACCAGACTTCAGCCAACATGCTGATGATCTGATTTGGGGGTGGGGGAGGGGGATTAGCAATGTTTATGGGAAGGCACAGTGAAGCTTGGTGCACTGAGGGAGCTGAAGCTACATATTCACCAGATATTCCTGTTACTTTAAGACTTTCAAAAACACAAATACATTTACAGAACTTTTCCAAAAGCAGATATCACCTGAGTGTCATACAGTTAAATGATGCCCAGAGCTATAGTTTTTACATGATAAAATGTGCCTATTTTCCATAATGTTGCAAGCTGGCCATGAGTTGCTAATTAGCAGAAAGCGAGCCTCCAGAGCTTGGGAAAGATGCTGAATCCATATCATTTCAGGACAGGAAAGCATTCTTGGGCGCTGGGATGCACAATGCCCAGAAGTAGCGCTGAGCAGATTCTCACTACCACCTGAACAAGAGAGCAGCAGTGGCAGGGACACACACTATGAAAACTCCCCGCTTTTGAATTTGTCTAAATCAAAATAACTCCTCACTGAAGAGAACAAATGATGTACAGGTTGTCTCTAGAAGGAAGGGACTGTAAGTCTGGGCCATGCTGGCCATGGCAAGTATCACCTAGCACAGGGGTCAGGAGGAGAGCTGGAGGGCTTGTGTTTTCTATGGAGGAGGTACAGAGAGGGCACAGCAGACCAGAGAATACCATGCCCTCCACACCCTGCCTTTGGATGAACTTAATCCAAAGTGTATAAAGAGCTTTCCTATACATTTTCTCACTTGTGCTTCCTCCCCGGCCCAGGAGGCAGTGGGAGAAAGACCTGGTGCATGTCCTGAGGCTGCTCTGATCCTCAAGGATAAAAGCTGTGCAGCACTTCTGTGCCCACAGGCACTTCTGTCCAGTGCACTGATCTGGCTGGGTCCTGATGATCTTGCAGGGATACAGGGCTTGTCACTTCTCAAGGTTGACAGCAGGTGAAATGAGGTCCGCTTACTATAAGTACTATAGCTTTTCTTGGCCACTCAGATTTTCACAAAAGCCCTTTAGTGTTTTTTTTTTTTTTTTTTTCCTGTCTTGGAACAAAAAATATAGTATTTGCTGTCCTCTTCTTGCCTATCTTTCCTTCCCACCTGCAGGGTCATTGCTTCTCAAGACAGACACCAGAACAAAGCCAAGTCAGGCCACTGGAATGGCTGACCTCCAAGGTTCCTTTCTCCTCTAGAATTCTCAGATTCTAAATATTTGTGAGACCCTGTCCAATACTCATGTGCCAGACCATAAATATGACACAAACATAAACACAACCAAGTTAGGGTTTTAAGATTTTAAAGCCAAAGGCAGACAAATAGATGAAAGCATCACATCAAGGGGGATCTTTGGGAAGACCACCTTCAAACCAAAGTTGCAATCAGCCTCTGCTCTGTCCTCCTTCAGACACCACGCCAGCAGAAGTAGCAGCAGCCATACGCATTGGCAGTGTGGCCAGAGTCCTTTCCTACCAAGGGCCCTGATCCATACAGTGCTGAGGGCCAGGTGATCAGTCTCAGTTCACAGACCCAGCAGAAGGTCCAGAAGATGGGATGAAGGTAAAACACAAGAAGGAAGAGGATTGTCTAGGGCTGAGGGTAAAGTAGGCACCCTGTCCCAACTGGCTTGCTAGCTTTAAACCTCACCCACGCATCTGTTTCTAGTGAACAAAACTGAGCCACCCCCTCACTTGGTGAGCGCATATTCATCCCCAAGGTCCCTTGCCTACTGCTGGTCTATTAGGACTGTGAATTAAAGAATTCTCATTGGAATCCATTAGGGGCCTCATCACTTTTTCTCCCCCTCAGCCAATTTCTAATTTAGACCTGCCTGTAATCTCTGGTTTGTCAGCATCTCTATTTTCCAATTTTGCAAAATTTGCTTCTGTGCTTTGACTTTGTCAGTTAGCTAGAGTGGCACTTCCTGGTTCATGTGGGATTTTTCTGGGGGGTGGGGAGCAGAGGACGGCATTTTGTATCAGACTAATCCTTTAAGAGCCATGTTGCATTTGCACTTTTTAAGAGTGCCCTGAGCATCACATCCCCAGCACCTATATGCTATTTCTATATTATGGTTTAGAGGCTGCTGGCTGCATCCTGCCACCCCTTGCTTCCCATCAATGCACAGACCTCACGCACATGCACACTCGTGGAGGCCCCTACAAAGTGGTGGGCACGAGGGTGGCCACCATTCAAGAGTACCCACTAGATCAGAGCATTCAAAGCAAACAATGATGGGGCCACAGTGCTAGGGCCACATTGAACAACATGACGTTCCCAGAGGCACGTTCCCCTTTTGACAGCACTCCAGTACCTGGGAGACTGTGGGGTCCTGGAAAGCACAGTCTACCATTTCCAGACTGTGTGACAACAAACAACTGATCCTAGTCACTTACCTCAGATGGATATTGTTAGGTTCACATAACCTTCTATACCAAAAGCACCTGATGTACAGCAGCACTTGGCAAGCATGTGTCTCCATTCCCTTCTGCTGTCCTTGAATGCATCCCCACTGCCCTGCCCAGAGATCTGCACACAAGAGCTTGCCAGGGCAGGCAACATGCCTTCTAGACATTTCAACAGGATCCTCTCTTAGCTGCCAATCTCTGAAAAACTTTGTACAATGACTTATATTTAGGGACATTTGCAACATAAAAGACTTATTACCTTGAAAGTAATAGCAACACCAACAAGACGGACCACAACAAGACATACCGTGCTGTCCTAGCACTCAGTGTGCCAGGTGCTGTTCTAAGTACTCTCTATATATGGACTCATTTAATACAGCAACACTTTGCCCAAGGTACTATTATCCCCATTTTACAGATAAGGAAATGGAGGCAGAGAGGTTATGTGACTTGCTGAGGTCACAATGCCAGTAGAAGAGAGCCAGAGAATCTGAGTCCAAGTTCATAATCACTATTCAATATTGTAAATAGTTATGTTCTATTTCTTTTGTTTAGTGTTTTCAGATACAAGAATCACTTAAAGCAGAATTTCCATAAAATTATATCAGAGAACCAATTCTGTCCTTCAATTAGAAAAAGTAAATGTTTATAACAAATGAATCACCAGTGAAGCTTTAACATTCTATGTTAAGAATCATTAGACTTAATACAAAGATCAGACTGTATAGCTCTTGCCCTAAAACCTAAGGCTCATTTAAGTTTCACCATACCCCTTGCATCCACATGTCCCCATGTCACTGTTCTACATACAGGAATTTCAGGAAACCATTTTGCTCAGTCTTGGATAGCCACATTGCAGAAGTTAGCACTGACCAATCCCTTTTATTAAAAAGGTAATGCAGAGGGGTGCCTGGCTGGCTCAGTCCATAGAGCATGTGACTCTTGATCTCAAGGCCATGAGTTCGAGCCCCATGTTGGGTATAGAGATTACTTATATAAAACTTTTAAAATGTAGATTACTTGGATATACATTCCAACATATATTCCTTATGTATTTCAACATATTTCCATGTTGTCTAGCTTAATATTACATGGTGCTTAAGAGCATGCATGAGTTCTGAGTAAGACTGATCTGGACTGAAATCTTGGTGCCACCAAGATTGGTGGCAAGATTGACTGAGGTCAAGTGACTTAACCTCTTTAGGCCTCGGGTACTCCGTCTATAAAAAGAAAGCTTACAGAAAGGCTTTCTGTAAGGATGACATCCTTATTGTACACAGTACCGTTTCCCTCCATGTCAGCTTTGTCTGTTCTCACTGCTGCTAGAACAGTAAAGGCCCAGTGGTTGTCAGTAACATACAAGGAGTATTCTTTCTGAGATTCTGCGGCACAGAAAAATGAACACCAACTTTTGAATCACTTAAGCCTGAATCTCAGGTTTGAATGTAAGTCTGTTTCCTCAAGCGAATATGAGATAGTGCCTTCCATCCCCCAGGCTGCCCTAAGGATTAACCATGTAGGAGGACCTAGCCCTGGCCCACAAAAGGTGCTAAGAATTCTTATCATTAGTCCCAGGCACTGGAAGAATTCCAAGTAGAAGGCCAAATATTGTTGGCAAGGTCATGGAGAGCCGAAGCCTCACAGAAAAGCACTGGCACGAAGGAGGCAAACAATGAAGGCAGAGCTGCAGAGGGCCGCCAGGACCAAATGGGAAACAAAAGTTTGGAGTCCTGTTTCCTACTCTCAGATGGAGCCTGAATATGCTTCCGTTCAGTGACACTTGCACTGCTGTGCTGTGGGATGCAGGGAAAAGGGGCAAATATGAACTGTGGGTGAGGTGGGGCTGAAAATACCATTTGTTACCAAGGAAATAGCAGGAACAATTCATAAGGCTAGGGTACTGATTTCAGGAACTCTTTGAAAATTAAGCCTGTTCTCTCCTGGAGTTTCCTACAGCCTCCAATTGTGCTAAGACTACTTATTATATACGGGCACTGCCAATGCAGAAGAAAACATGTACACACATGTCAACTGCACTCCCTGTTCACAAGCAAGGAGGATACAAGCCACGTGGCTTCCAACCACTGAGTGCATTCAACAGTATGTTCAACACTGTGACTTCATCTTGTGAAATTGAGTAACCCAGAAAACTTGGCCACTCAAAGAAGATGTTACAAGAGTGGCAGCCACAGACACTGCTTCTCTTTGAAAAGTTCACCGCTCAGAAATATAAGCTGAAATATGCTAAAATAAGCCAGCATTCAACAGCAGCCTCAGAACATTGATGAAGATGATCAGACATTTATAACCCTAACCGATAAGACTAGAAGAGGTAAATTCTCAGCCAACACAGCCTTTACACACAAGCTGATTCATAACCCTTGGAGTTGAAGGTGTTTAACTTTTAAGTAGCATATTACTAAAGCCAATCAAAATTTAAAAATCAGGTTGATTTTACTACAGCATTTCCTTAGAGATGATAAAGTAGGAAAATACAAAGAAGGCTTGACCACAGACAAAGATGGCAGCCCTGAAGAATTACCTATAATTTGTGGTAAAGGTTAAGTGTTCAATTTGATCTGAATGGTGGCTGCCTTTGAAATACACTTGATACTTGAACAATACAAGTTTCCGCTGTGTGGGGCCATTTACATGTGGACTTTTAAGTAGGCTGCATGTCCAACACCGAGCCCAATGCAGGGCTTGAACTCACAGCCCTGAGATCAAGCTGAGTTGAGATCAAGAGTTGGAACCTCAACCAACTGAGCCACCCAGGCACTCTGACATGTGGACTTTTTTAGAATTACAGTACTATAAATGTATTTTCTCTTCTTTATGATCTTAAGATTTTTACTATAAGAATAGAGTATATAATACATAGAACATATAAAATATGTGTTAATTGACTGCTTATGTTATCAGTAAGGCTTCTGATCAGCTGTAGGCTATTAGAAAAGTAGTTACACATGGATTTTTGACTGCACTGGGGAGGGGTTGGTGCCCCTAACCCCTGCTTTATTCAAGGTCAAGTGCAATTTATTTGTTGTTTTACTATATATTTCATGACAGCTCTTTTAAAATAAACTAAAAGTCTGTTAAAATAACATCACAAGTGTGCACACACACGCACACGCACACACATTTTGCTGTGTCTCTTGGAAATCCAACAGCTCAGAGTGGAGCCCCATAGGTTACTTTGTAAAACTTTGGGAATAAAGCCAAGCAACTCCCGTTTTGGTGGGTGGCTAAACTCAACAGGAAGCATTTATATGACACGGAGGTTAAAGCTCATATGACAAACCTGGTCTGTGGAGCCTTGACAAATCCGGACACTGCCTAACAGAAATGGAACCAGTCATTTCTCCAGACTAGATTCCACTGTGAAAAAGACCACATTTAATACAAAATAAATGTGCTAATCCAGGGGCAGCACATTAACTTTCTATGAATTATAAAATGACAGAATTAGGTAAAGGTCTATGTCTCTAGGCATTGGTCTCAAATGGATTTTCAAGCTTTAACACGTACCTATTTTTAGCTTAGGACAAGAATTCTTCCTCATGCCAACAAAATCCTCTATTAACCACACTGAAACTCCTTAAATGAACGCCTCTGAAAGCTGGTACAAGTCAAGGATCAAGGCACAATCATTAATATGCAAGCGGCTAAAACCATTGAGGATTTTGTTCATTTTAGCATTTCACAGGACCCCCAAGTGTGAACCTCTTTACCAAAATCCCTCAGGAAGATGTCTTCCCTGAGGAACTGGTATACTCTTACAGACAGAGCTAGCAACGGGAAACTTGTTTCCCTCCTAGCCACGATTTCCAGGAAGTTCAAAAGTCAAATTTCACACTTGGTAACAGCAACATGTTCACCTTCCATTTTCACTGATCTTGTGTTTCTTCCTTTCTGTTCATAGTTACTGCTGTTGTATTTGTCTTTTTTTGGTATGGGGTGCTTCAACTGTTTTTGGGAAATGGGCTAGGTATAAATACATTTCAAATACAGACCAAGCAAATATTGTAAGCAAATATTGTAATTACTTTTGGAACACCTTAATAAAAAAGCAGTATTTCAGAGTCACCTTAATACACACCTATATTTGACACTAGCAGGCCTGAGCTCATTAAGTTCCCAATTCCCTGATTTTACCAAGAACAGATCTATTTCCTGAGTGCAACCCTAGTTATCTTCATCAGTCCCCACTTTGGGGAGGCAGGGCCCCAAGGCTAAGGGATTAGGAGTTGTATGTGCTTAGCTCTGTAACCCTACATAAGTCATTAACATCTGATTACCTCAGTTTCCTCCTTCATAACAAGAGGACAACTAATTCTCAGCCTCCATGACAAAACTCATTATGATTAGATAAATGCAGAACTGCTCTTAGAAGTAACAGTGCGGTATTACTATCATACACATTAGAAGCCTAATGAGCTTAAAAACTTTATACTCACGGTAAAAATTTTTCATTCCAAATTCACAGTTTCTTTGGCAACAACAGGAAAGGGCAGAGAAGTTATATAAACGCTCAGCGATGCAGATACCAAATAATGAAAAAAAAAGCGTTTCTATACATAAAACATTATTTATACCTGTTTTCAGTTTTTACATTAATATGTAAACATCCCATTATCCAAAAATAGAAAAAAACAAAACAAAAGCAAAAAAACAAATTAAACAGCTGGTGAGTTTTCAAGTGTCTTTGCTGACTGATCCAAAACACCAAACACCATAATTCAATAATTCAATGATAAAGGAAAACCAAAGTGAACCAAACTGGTAAGAGAGCTATTAAGTATCAATATATAGCAAAATCACAATTAACCAGAATGCTCCAACTTCTTGGTTAATTGGCTATTTACAAGAGAACTCCTCTTGTTTTAACAGTTAGTTCAGAAAAATCTTTCCACACTGAACCACTTCACTCTCCTGGCTCAAAAGTACAAAATGCCAAACAGTTTTATTTTGATGAGTCAGGATCATGTGGTATATCTTGGGGCAGCTCTCAGAATATATATAATTTCTCTGCAGTTTTGTTAGAGGCAGAAAACTGAAGTGAACTGGAGTTTCCGGTTTTAAATTTTTTTTTTTTCAACGTTTTTTATTTATTTTTGGGACAGAGAGAGACAGAGCATGAACGGGGGAGGGGCAGAGAGAGAGGGAGACACAGAATCTGAAACAGGCTCCAGGCTCCGAGCCATCAGCCCAGAGCCTGACGCGGGGCTCGAACTCACAGACCGCAAGATCGTGACCTGGCTGAAGTCGGATGCTTAACCGACTGCGCCACCCAGGCGCCCCTGGAGTTTCCGGTTTTAAATAAATCCCTGACATTACAAGCTTATTGTCTTCCTTTTGCCTCATTCTCCTAAAAAGGGAGTGCAGCAAAAAGTTCTAGCTAGCAAGATTTTACAGTTGCAGGCATGCCTACATATACAGGTTCAAACAAACATGGTAGTTCAACGACTTTACCCCTCCGGACTATTTCTTCTGCTTAATAAATATGCCCAGTAACATGAGTTATATGTAATGGGTCCACTGTTTTCTGGATATCAAATTTTAAATTCGTATTCCTTATGTACTCCTTGTTTGGAATCTTTTCTCTAAAAACAAAAGAAAATCATTAATGAAGATAACTTGCAAAACCAGTAGAGATGTAGATTTTTGCTAATGGAATCAAATTGTGCTTCCTATATTATTAATTCATAACCTCTTGAACAATCTTTATAACGGTATCAAAAAACAAACGAGTTCTCTAAGAAATTAGGTGCAGAACTCCTCAAAGCCATAAAATAATAAGAGTTGCTGGGAGAAGTTACCTTCTGATTCTCTCAGTACAAGTTCAGTGTTCCGGACCCACACCGTTGGTAGCACACAGGAGGATTTTAGGTGGTATACAACACAGAGCTAAATAATGCAGAATCACAGTGAGAATGTCATTCCCTTTACAATTCTCTTTCATTCTTCTCATAATCCCACAGAGAGAGCCCCATTTTGGTGCTGGGTAACATCTCTCTCACTGCAACACACAGCAGACTTCTTGGATTCAACGCCTTAGCAGACATTAGTATCTAGTTAGAATTTAATAACATTTCTTGTTTTAATTTTATTTTGTTGTTACCCTTTATTCATGGTAAATTGATGCCGGTTTTCCTCTTGGAGTAGAGATTAGTTTGTTTTTACAATATTTTAAAATTTAAAGATAATATTAAGAAATAATACTTATATATAATACTTAAGTGATTGAAGTTTGGGAAACAATGGTTATAATTTAACAAACCACATTTTTAAAAAGTGATTTCAAAAGAAACTACAAACATGGTCTAGAAAGGGAACATAGGTTACTGTGTTTTCAATACTTGTGATGTTCGAAAGATGCACTCATAACAGCTTTCTCATACATCAAGTGATTTCCAGAGTTTAGATTCAAGCAAAAATATAAGACAAAAAGAACCAATTCCACACCATCCTAGACTTCATAAACTCATGGTACCTTAAATGTGCAAATAATCTGATATTTAGCAAGTTGTTTTAAATATAAACTTTGTGGCATCTTTTTATTTGGGCTATACTCATGCCTCACAAAGGCGAACCCAGGTCATAGAGTTCCCACTCGGTCCTGTACCACATACATTTTTGATTGAACTCTTCAGAAGGATTCAGGACTGCTGGCCAAGTCTTCCAATGGCATCTGACTGTTCTTCCACTGTCATGGCCCTGGAGAGAGAAGTCTCTTCCTCTGAATAACAATCTCACGGCTAATATGAAGAGTTTGCCTAACAGGTACTGTATGCTCCCAGGCATGCCATGCTGACTTGAAACAAAAAGGATAGCTGGAGAAAAAGAAAGCAGAGCTTCTTGATTGTGGTGAACAGTTTCTTCATCACAGTGGCAGTTAAATATACTCCCTCCTTTTTCCCCAGAAGCCAAGGCAGTATGTCTGAAGGATGGTGTCAGACATCATAATCAGGAGCCTTGCCCTGGGCTTGCCTTAGCCAGATCTGTAGTGTAACAAACGCTCCCACGGTCACGTGAAAGAAAAGCTGCCAGAGGTTGCGCAGTTCATAGAGATACATGTTGCACAGACAGATTAAACCAAAAGTCAAGAAAGATTTGACATTCCGCCAGCTGGTGTAGTAGACAAGTAAATAACACTGTTCAAAATATAAAATGAAAGATGATTAGGGTTACAAGAAAAGAAACAGATGCTTCTACTATAAAATATTAACAGGCCAGAGAGTAAAATATGAGGGGATTTTTCATCTACAGATAAGATAATGTAACATCTTTAAGACATTCGCTGTGAAAGCTATACAGCTTGAAAAGAAAACAGATTTTTCCTTTTATGTTTTTCATTTGTCAAAAGATACAACATTTTATATCACATGTAAAATGGAGTTACAAGTGGATAACTCCCTTGCAAACAGCCTGAACACATTCCTCAAGGGGACAGGCAACTCTGAAGCATTCTCAAGGTCTAAGGGGATTCCATCTCTCATGGTCATCCCAGAAAAGTACAAAAAACTCAACCAAACTATAGCAAAATGGACTCTTATATAACCTGAATCTGCATATTAATGAAATCAACAAATACTTACTGATCCCCCATTAAGTGCAAGGAACTAAGCAAGGTAGAGGATCTGAGTGAACGTTTGAGCTAGAATTCATTCAACAGATGCTTATTGAGGTCCTGCTACAAGTTAGGCATTGTTCTCTAGTTTCAAGTAACCAAATAAAGCCCTTGCTCACATGGAGCTTACATTCTAGTGTAGAAAGAAAGATTATATATATATAAGAGATTAGATAGAGGATATAAAATATCAAATAGTTATGCCTTAAAATAAAAGACTGAAAAGGGGACAGAGCATATGATGATTGCTATTTTCGAAAATATAGTAAAGAAACTACTCTCCCAACCCCCAAATCCAGGTATTCACCTTTTCCTGCTTTATTTTTCTCCACAATGTAACTATAAGCACACTTTAAAAATATGCTTGTTTTGTTTGTTATCTATATTCATGAGAGGAGAGATTTTTGATTGTCTTGTTCCCTCATTTATCTCCAGTGGCCAGAACAGTGCCTGGCACATAGTAATTGCTCAATAAAAATCTGACTGAATAAACTGTTTTCTAGACGAGATCTAAAATTCACAATCTGTTAAATATAGAATCATATGTGATTACAAAGTCTTAAGAAAGAAGCACAGGTCTTTGTGTGAAATTGTATCCAGGCTTCAGTATAGGAAGGGCTTTAAGGTGTTTGCAACAATGCACAAAGAATATGGAAATGCTCTGTTAAATCTGTTCTTACACAAATCAGGACTTTGCGTTACTTAAAAAGAAGACGGATATCCAAGCAAAATGAACTGGAAGCATTATTTTATTTGAGTGATTTGCATTGTGTAAAAAATGTTGGAAAAATAATTTTTCCTTTTGAAATAATTTTAGTCTTAGAGAAGAGTTGTAAAAACAGTAAGTTCTTGTATAGCCTTCATTCAGCCTGTTCCCTTTAATGGTATCCTCTTGCATAACCACAGTACAGTGATCAAACCAGAAAATTAACACTGATAAAATACTGTAGACTAATCTATAGACTTTATTGGAATTTTGCCAGTTGTCCCACTAGGGCCCTTTTTCTGGTCCAATTCAATCCAGTATTCCCTACTGCATTCAGCTGTCCTATCTCTTCAAATCTGTTATAGCTCTTCAAGTCTTTGTTTTTCATAACCTTGACAATCTAAAGAGTATCAATTATTTTGTAGAAAGTTATTTTGCAGAATGTCCCTTAATTTTATTTTGCCTGATATTGTCTCAAGACTGAACTGAGGATACGTAGTTTGGGCAAGAATACCACAGAGGTGATGTGCAATGTATCTTATAATTGGTGATGTTAATTTTGACCTCTTGGTAAGATGGGGTCTAACAGGTTTCTCCACTGTGAAGTTAGTATCTTCCCCTTTGTAATTAATAAGTATATTGTGGGAAGAGAAATATAGACATTCCCAGGTGAAAGACTAAGAGAATTTGGCACTTAAAGAGGAACCCGAAAAGAATGACTTAAGGAAGTTCTTGAAGCAGAAAGGAAACACTAAAAGAAAAAACCCTGGAACACTGGGAAAGAAAAAGCACCGTCAGCAAAAATATAGATAAATGTAATAGGTTCTCCCTCTCCTCCTGAGATTTCTAAATTAGGTTTGATGGCCGAAGTAAAAATTAATAACACTGTCTGATGTGGTTCTAAATGTATGTAGAGGAAATATTCAAGACAAATTATAAATAGACGGGGACAAAGAGACATAAAAGGAGATACAATTTCTGTGTTTCACTTGAACTAGTAAAATGACAACACCAAAAAACTGCTAAGTATGTGTAATGTAATACCTAGAGCAACCATTTACAAGCTATGCAAAGAGATAAACTCAAAACCACTACAGATAAATCAAAATGGAGTTCTACAAAAACATTCACATAACCCACAGGAAGGCAGGAAAAAGAAAACAGAAAAATGAAAAACAGAAAACAAAAATAAGATGGCAAACTTAAGCCCTAATAGATCAATAATTATATTAAATGTAATGGCCTAAATACAATTAAAAAAACCGAGATTTGCAGAGCAGATTTAGAAACAGTTTTTAATCTGTCTACCAGCCACTCACTTCAAATAATGTAGGCAAGATGAAAGTAAAAAGATGGAGAAGGATATATTATATGCAAACATTAATCAAAAGAAAGCATGAATGGCTGTATTACTATCAGATAAATATAAAATTATTTCAAAAAAGGGCTAGAGCGGGATATATCATCATATATTATATATATTTTTATATTATATAATGATATAACATATAATGATAAATGGATCAATCCACCAAGAAGGCAACAATACTAAATGTGTATGAACCAAACAACAGAGCTACAAAATAGGCAAAGCAAAAACTGATAGAACTGAAATGAGAAATACACCAATTCACAATTATAACTGAAAACTTCAATACTTCTCTCTCAACTGATAGAACTAGATAGAAAATCAACAAGGATACAGAAAAGCTGAATACCATCGACCATCATGATCTACCTGAGAACTATAAAGCATTTACTTAGTTATAGTAGAAAACACATTCTGTTTAAGTGCCCATGGGACATATACCAAGACAGACCATATTCTGAGCCATAGAACAAATTTCAACAAATTTAAAAGAACGAAAGTCACACAGAGTGTTTTCCAACCACAGTGGAATCAAACTAGAAATAAATAATAGAAAAAAACTGAAAAATCTCCAAACTCTTGGAAGCAAAACAAAAGCAAGACAAAATTCTAAATAATCCATAGGTCAAAGAGGAAACCACAAGGAAAAAATAATTAAAATACATTGAATTAAATGAAAATAAAAATGCAATGTATCAGCCAAATTATGGAAGAACCCAAATATCCACTGACTGATGAATGGATAAAGAAAATGTGGTGTATACATACAGTGGAATATTACTCAGCCATAAAAAAGAATGAAATAAGTCAGAAAGAAACAAATGCCATTTGAGTTCACTCATATATGGAATTAAAAAAAAAAAAGAAACAGACGAACACAGGGAGGGAAAAGAGAAAAGCTAACCAGGAGAAAGACTCTTACTATACAGGACAAACTGCAGGTTCTGGAGGGGAAGTGGGTGGGAGGATGTGTTAAACAGGTGATGGGTATTAAAGAGGGTACTTGTGATGAGCACTGAGTGCTGTAAGTGATTAAATCACTAAATTCTACACCTGAAACTAATATTACACTCTGTTAACTGGAATTTAATAAAAACTTGAAAAAAATAAAAATAAAAATTAAAAAAAAACAAAAAATGGAAAAAAGGCAACATATCAAAATTTATGAAACACAGATAATAAAGTGCTCAAAGAGGGAAAGTTATAACACTAAATGTATATATTGCAAAAGAGAAAATTCTCAAATCAATTATTTAAGCTCCCATCTCAAGAACCTAGACAAAGAGCCAAGTAAACCAAAGCAAGCTTGAAGGAGGAAATAATAAAAGAGAAGAAATCAATAAAATCGAATATCGGAAAAAAACAACAAAACAAAGACCAGGTTCTTTGAAAAGATCAATGAAATTAACAAGACTGCTAGAGAAAAAGAGAAGATCCAAATTACCAACATGAGGAATGAAACAGAGAATATCACTACAGATCCTACAGACACCAAAAGGATAGTACGGAAATACTATAACCAACTCTACACACATAAATTTGAGAAGATGAAATAGACCACTTCCTCATAAAATACAAACTATCATAATTCATCTAAAAATAATTTGAATAACCCTGTAAGTACTAAGAAAATGGAACTTAATACAGATTATATAGCCACAGTAATCAAAATTATGTGGTACTGGCACAGAGACTGACACAAAGATCAATGAAACAGAATACTAAGCACAGAAGCAGGTTCACACAAATATGCCTGACTGATGATGTTTCACGAAGATGCAAAAGCAATTCAGTGGAGGAAAAAGATAGCTTTTTCAACAAATGGAGCAACTGGCCATTCATCCACAAGCAAAAAAATCCCCATAACTAAAAACACACAAAAAACCCTTGCAATCTAATCATCTAAGTCTCATATTTTATACAACCTTATACCAAATTTAATTAATAATGGATCATGAACTTAAATGTAAAATATAACACTATGAAACTTTCACAAGAAAAGAAAGGAGAAAATCTTCAGAGTCTAGGGGTAGGCAAAGAGTTCTTGAATCAATGGAATTATAATAGTGAGTGGTGACAGACGGTAGCTACACTGCATAGCATGTAAACTTGTTCAACCTCTATGGTGTACACCTGAAACTAATGTAACACTACCCGTCAACTTCTACTTCAGTGAAAAGAAAAAAAAAAAAAAAGTTCTTAGACCTGAAACCTCAAGCATTTTCCATAAAGGAAAAAACTGATAAAATGAACTTTAGCAAAATTAAAAACTTTTGCTCTGCAAAAGACCTGGCTAAGAGGATGAAAACACAAGGTACAGACTGGGATAAGATACTTGCAAATAACATTTCTGACATGGGACTAATGTCTAGAATATACAAAGAACTCTCAAACTGGACAGTAAAAAACAAACAACCCAATTAGAAAAGAGGCAAAAGACATGAAAAGACATTTTACCCAAGAGGACACACAGATAACAAATAAGTGCAAGAAACCATGTTCAACATCATTAGCCACCAGGGTAAATGCAAGTTAAAATCAATACGAGGGATCACTACACACCGACCAGAATAGCAGTGATAACAACAAATGCTGGAAAGGATGCAGAGAAATGGGAGCATTCACACAATGCTGGAGGGTATGCCACTCTGGAAAACAGTTTGTCTCAATAAAACTAAGCATGCAACTACTCTAAGACCTAGCAACTGCACTCCTCTGCATTTATCTCAGAGAAATGAGCCTTCATCTTCACACAGAAACCTATAAATGAATGCTCACAGCAGATTTATAATAGCCCCAAATTGGAAACAGTCCAGATGTCCTTCAATGGATGAATGATTAAAATAAACTGTGGTGCCACCACACCATACCATTCAGCAACAAAAAGGAACAAAACATTGATATATGCAACAACCTGGAAAAATCTCCAAAGAATTATGAGGAGTAAAAAAATAACAATCACAAAAGGTTACAACCTATATGGTTCCCTTTTTAGAACACTGCTTAAAATGAGAAAATTATAGAAATGGAGAACACATTAGTGGTTGCCAGAGATTAAGAGGCCGGAGGGAAGTGGATGTGGCTATAAAAGGGCAACCTAAGGGGTCTTTGTGGTGATAAGAATATTCTACATGTTCACTGTGCTGACACGCACATCCTGGTTGTGATGATGTATTATAGTTGTATAAGCTGGTACTACTAGGGGAAGCCAGGTAAAGATTATATATCTCTCTTACAACAATTATAATGATCTCAAAATAAAAAGTTTAATAAGGAAACCAACTTTATACTCAACGTATTTGCAACTTATTGTATAAACAACTAACATACACACTATGCGCACACACATACAAAAAGAGAGTGAGACAGAAGAAGTGCTGCAAAATGTTATTAAGTGGTGGCTCTAAGTGTACCAGTCTTTCAGCTTTTCTGGAAGTCTGAAAGTTTTCAAGGTAAAGCACTGAGGGGGAAAAAAGAACAGTCTCTAGTTTCTAGGTCCTTTGATATACTATTTCAAATGTTCCCTAGCAAGATGACTCCTATCTTGTTGAGCTCTGTGCATCCAGAAGTCCCCACAGCCTGGTAGCCATTCAGGTCTGATCTAACGAGGATTAAAAAAAATCCTGACACCAGCAGATGGAGCATGTTATATGGTAACAGGTAATCACATGTTTTACTCTGGAAAAAACCAGCATTATTATCACTCTGCTCAGCATACGTGGAAAGCATGCAGCTTCCTGTCTGTCAGTAAGAAGAAAATTGGCTTGGGGCGCCTGGGTGGCGCAGTCGGTTAAGCGTCCGACTTCAGCCAGGTCACGATCTCGCGGTCCGTGAGTTCGAGCCCCGCGTCAGGCTCTGGGCTGATGGCTCGGAGCCTGGAGCCTGTTTCCGATTCTGTGTCTCCCTCTCTCTCTGACCCTTCCCCGTTCATGCTCTGTCTCTCTCTGTCCCAAAAAAAATAAATAAAAAACGTTGAAAAAAAAAAATTAAAAAAAAAAAAAGAAAATTGGCTTTCTGCTTTTCTTTTTTAAAGCATGAATTTGTTTAATTTCTCTCCAGTAAAAGAACAGCTGAGCAACAGTGCTCCCCTTAGAACTCTTTTCAGCTATTCTGAAGAATGTGGCAGAGGTGCGCCTCTACGAGCAACACCACTGCTTGGGAGGCCCAAGACTGGAGTTCGAGTCACTAACCATCTATAGGAACATCTGGACCTCACTGAAAAATGGCAATGGTAACTTTAGTGTGGGACGTTCTGTGAGGACTTAATGGTACAAGGAATGTAAAGGGCTTATTGGCACACATAAGAGCTCAATACATTTTGTTATTATTAGTATTTAAAATTATTTCATTAAGGCAAAACAGCCAAAAGTACATTTTACAAGAATTACTCATGAAATTATTTTAAAGTTAACATTTACCTCACATTATTTTAGAATATGAAATAACGCATATAAAGATTATAAAATTGTAATTTTATAGCATAAAAAATTATACAAATATAGAATTTTGCTTATAGACAGCCTAAGATAGTGGAATGAATACAATATTTAAAATCAGAAGACCTAGACTTAAGTCCTGACTCCAGCACTCACTGGCCATGTGATTTCCAGATAGGACTCAAACTGCCTCAAATTTCTCATCTTCAAAAAGGAGATAATATCGTCTGTGTGATAGCAGAGATTAAAGTTTTAAAAAATCTACCCAGGAATATTTCATAAAATTAAAGCACTTGTGACATTAACAAATGCAAGTTTTCACATTTCCTGCATGAAATGTCGTTCATTATAATTAAATCTGTCAAACTAGATAGAAAATTTCTAAATACAAGTAATTCAGAAAAATTTGAGGAGTTTAAAAAAGAGGACCACCTGAAACTAAAAAAATATTTTTAATAAACGTTTACTTTTTTGTTGAGCGAGAGAAAGGGGGACAGAGGATCTGAAACAAGCTCTGTGCTGACAGCAGCAAGCCCAATGCAGGGCTCGAACTCACAAACTGAGAGATCATGACCTGAGCCAAAGTCAGATGCTCAACTGACTGAGCCACTCAGGTGCCCCTGAAACTAAAATTTTTAATCCATCTTTACATAAAGTCAAATGCATATATTCAAAGTATTTCACTAGAGACTTCTACTGAGTTTTAGGTAGCCTTATATTTTCAGTCCCAAAGTGAAGCTTTCTAACATTTTTTCTATGTAAGCCAGAGAAATGTGTCACTTATAAAAGTTAGGTCAAAAGGTCTTGCTTGCTCTACCGTGTTTCAGCAAAGACACTCCCAAGTTTGGGTAACTGGCATGGCTACCCCTCCTTTCCCTACGAATCTGTGCTTCCTCTCTTAGAAATGCGAGTACCCATCTCCGTATTACCAGCTGCAAAAACTCCGTGCTCCTTAAGTCTCATATCTATCCTGTCTTCAAGTCCTAGGAGTCTTCCTCCTCAATGTCCTTCCCTCATCCCCCATTCCTACCAGCATTACCAGAATTTACACTCTCATTGCCTTCTGCCTGAACTAATGGAATCAACTTCCAACTAATTTCCTTTCTTCCAATTTCTCCACTCTGGCAACCCACCCTATTCCTCACTACTGAATTAAATATCCTAAAATCCTGCTTTTGTTGTTCCCTGTTCAAAGACTTTCCCAAAAGTACAAAATTCTCATGCTGAAGTATAAGCAGAGCCCTGAAGCTGAGTAATAAATCACCCAAAAAAAAAAATCTAGAAGTAGCCTTTATCACCACAGGCAGATGACATGGTACCACGGAAACCAGGCACAGGAGGGAGTTAACATTAAGTTCACTGGGATCTAACTACATTCAAAATGGAGACGTAGGTCACAAAGCTAACAGGTTCAAACTAAAAGAGAGGCAAAGAATTCAGACATTATTTTTATTTATTTAAAGTGCACAAGCAATTATTATAATTGATACTGAAACAAACAATAACAGGAAAGTGTTTCTTAAACATTGAAGAGACCCTACCTGGTAAAGGCAGGCTGCTGTTCCAAGGAAAAATGCAACAATGTAATTAAAATCTTCACCATCACTCTGCAAAAACAAAATTAAAAATTACTTTTTTTGGTGGAAGTCCATTTCCAAGAGTAATCTATCAGGATAGGCTACAACCATGTTTGTGCACAAATGGTCGAATTTTTCCCAAAGAGTTATATAAAAATTTTCAAGAGTCCTAAAAGTCCCAAGGAATGTGAGGTACAGAAAGACTACCAGTGTTTCTCTATGTCTTGGTCCATCAATTTCATCTTACCCATGGGAAAGGTGAAATGAAATGGAATCATTCATGCCAAGGGATTTTTTAAATGGAGCCGGAGCCCATTAAGGAGATGACCAGATAAAACCACGAACTTTGAGCTGGGCCAAACTACAAATATTCTTAGGCCTCTGCCCAAACACCTGCAATTTGCTATAGTGAGAGACTTTGCTTAGAGAGAGACCTAGCAATCAATTATATTCAGACAAGATTAGTTTTCTGCTGCCAACACCAGACAAAATAATTTGTAAACAACAACAAAAGAAACCCATTCCTTTTTGTCTTGTTTAAACCCTGGATTTTTGTACCCTAAAGGAACACAATATGAGTTGCTACCCAAATCTGTGCTCCCCAAGTTGCACTTCTGAGATCCTAAACAAATGCTTTTATTTCAGCTCTGCTTTTTTTCTCAATAAACCCGAGAAAAGATAAAAGCCAATGGGAAAGTTTCCACATAAGGTAAAAAGCCTCTCTTCTCTCTACTGAAAAAAACATATAAAAATGTACAACACCCCAGTGGCCTATAAAGTCAGTCCTGCTCACTTGGATCACTACTTGACTCAAATAAATATTGACAAACTTAACTATCTAGTAAGCATATCACTGAATCATCCAATAAAATAATCTGACATGATTTTGAAAAAACGCCCAACAAAACTGAAAAGTTACTGTCCACTAGAGTGTGCTAAATCCCAATGAGGACAGTCAGACACGCTCTGCTAGAAAAATAGCCACCCAGAGGATGAACAGAGATACATCATGCATAGAATGATTCTTTTCAAAGAAAACTGACGGAAAACTAATAGGAAACCCAAGTTTTTCTATTCTCTTTTAATTTCTCTTAAGTATATTTAATTTCTTTCAGTGTTTTTATGAAGTAAAGCATAAAGCCCAGGCAGGAGCACTGAATTTTGCCCTTATTTTAAAAAAGGATCTTTATACAATGAAAATTTTCACAAGACATGGGAATTTCTCTCATGACCTTGTCTTCATGAAATAATATACAAAGAAAACTCCTTTTCCATTTGCTACTGGGCAACAGAACTGACAGGAAGGCAGAGGGACAGTGGCTTATCCTGGTGAGATGATCTTAAAATAGGAACATTAATCTGTCTGGGATGCTTAGGCCAGTTCTTCCAGGCCTTCAGAGGCATGGAAGGTCAACACTAAACATTTCTAAATTTAATAATTCTAAGACTTTAACTTCTTTTTTCTTAATGCTTTACTTTTTAAATGATCTTTTTTTCTGATTATAAAAGCATATGTTCACTGTACAGAATTTAGAAAATGGACTGTTACAAAGAAGAAATTCATACATCCTGTAATAGCAGAACTCTGGGAGGATTACCACTAACCGTTCCATGTACTTCCTTCCAATCTTTTCTGCACAAAAATATATGTACGTTTAAAAAAACTGAATCATGCTTTTATGTATTGCTTTTTAGTACTACACATTATATCACAAACACTTTCTCAAAATACTAAATATTCCTCAACCACATGATTTGTAGCAATTATATAACCTTTCACTGTGGGGGTATACCATTAATTTAATGATCCTACAGTTGGATATTATTTTTCCCTCAATTTACAGTATCACTTTATAGCTCTCTTAATTGCCTTTGGAACACTTAAGAGCATGTTTCTGGAGTCAGTCAGACCTAGGTTCAAATCTTTACTTACTATCTGTATGGCCTTGGACTATTTAGCAAACTTCAATTTCCTTTTTTCAAAAATAAAAGCTGTAGACATTAAATAACATTTACAAAGACATAGAACTGTAACTGGCACACAGTAGGTCCTCAAAAAACATTCACCAACTTCTCTCTCCCTGAGGTTCCTGTCTGCATCATTTACCAGGTAATTAGGTTACCTTCTAGTATTTTTTTAAAAAAATATTTTGAGAGAGAGAGCAACAAGTACATGAGGGAGGGGCAGAGAGAGAGGGAGACAAAATCCCAAGCAGGCTCCATGCTGTCAGTGCAGAGCCCAAAGCCAGGCTCGATCTCACAAACCCTAAGATTGTGACCTGAGCCAAAATCAAGACTTGGTCAATTAATTGACTGAGCCACCTAGATGCCCCTTTCTAGTATTGTTTAACCCTGTAGTATACCGGTCTTACCTTCTCAAGTAGACGCAAACCTTTCTTTTCTTTTTAATTGATATATTATTGACATATATAACATTATATTAGTTTCAGGTGCACAATGTAATAATTCTATAGTTGTGTACACTGCAAAATCACCATAATAAATCTAGTTATCATCTGTTACCATACAAAGTTACAAAATTTTTTCTCTTGTGATCAGAACTTTTTAAGATTTACTCTTAGCTATTTTCAATATACAACCCAAAATTGCTGACTGTAATCACCATGTTAACATTATATCCCCATGATTTATTTTATAACTGGAAGGTTGTACTTCTTGACCCCCCTTTATCCATTTTGCCCACCCTCCAATCCTGTCACCTTAACCTCTCTTCAAGGCAGAAAATCAGTCTTACTACTTGCATGAAACTGCACGTAGTAGGAATTCAACAAATGCATTCCAGGTAAAGTTAAGCTTTAAAAAATCTTTATTTTTACTTGCTAAAGAGAAGACTACCTATAAACCTATTCTTCCATTCAATAAATATTCATTAAACACTTATGAGCCAGGCACTGTATTACTACACCCAGGATAGAAGACAAAATTAAGTCCATATGAACTCAAGGAGCCTACTTTCTAATCAAGAAGGCAGGTACATCAACCAACAATTCACACTCAAAGTAAGAACTGATGGGATAAATGCGTGTACAGGATACAAGGGGAGCCTACTGGAGATAGATCTAATTCTGCCTGGAGTAAAAAAAGGGTCAGAAAAGGTTTGCTCAAGGAAGTAACGCTTAATCTGGGTCTTGATTAAGAATGAACTAGTGGAAAGGTAGACAAAATAGGGAAAGAATTCCAGGCAAAGAGAGTAGCACATACAGTCTCAAGGAAGGAAGAGACTAGGATGACTTCATGTCTTCTCGTTAAGGCAACATTTAAATGATACCATTCAATAAGGTGGGACTATAGGAGGAAAAGTAGGTTTGAGAACAGAAAACACTGAGTTTGCTTTTAATTTTTAAATAAATTTTTATCTTTATTTTTGAGAGAGAGAGAGAGATAGAGAGATAGACAAGAGCATTAGCATGTGAGAGGCAGAGACAGGGAGACACAGAATCTGAGGCAGGCTCCAGGCTCTAGGCTGTCATCACAGAGCCTGACACGGGGCTCAAACCCAGGAACTGTGAGATCATGATGTGAGCCGAAGTCAAACGCTCAACCGACTGAGCCACCCAGGTGCCCCTTACACGGAATTTGTTTTGGACATGCTATTTTGGAGGTGTCAATGTGACAACCAAATAAATATATGTCATAGATATTTAAGTCAGCTTCAGTAAAGGGTTGGATCTAGAGATCTTAGGTTAGTCATCTATTTAGACAGTTGTTAAATGAAAGGCCTATGACAATCAAGTATAAATCTTAATTCTTGATTGGCTCCTAGCTGGAGAGAGAAAAAAAACACTATAAAGATATTTGGAATCAGTTGTAGAAATCTGAATATGAACTTAATAATAGATAATACTGCACTGACCTTAAAAATCTTTGATGTAATAAAGGTATTGTGAATCTATAGAATTCCTAGCCTGTAAGGCATACATACTGAATAATTTTGAAATAAACTATCACAATACCTATAATTTTACTTTCAAATGATTCAGGAAAGAAACAGAAAAAAGGGTAGGTAGGTATACAGGTGGGTGCTAATTGTACTGTTTTTTAAATATTTCTGTAAATTTGAATTCTTCTAAAATAAAATGTGCAGTAGGGGGGAAGGGGGATAGAAAAATTTTTTTAATGCTATGTAACCACTAAAATGAATGTAACAGATCTCCAAATACTGACATTAAATGATCCCCTACATATCATTAGGTGGAAAAAATGCAATTAAGTATGAAGAATATACTACTGGGGGCGCCTGGGTGGCTCAGTCAGTTAAGCATCTGACTCTTGATTTTGCCTCAGGTCATGATCTCACAGTTCTTGAGTTTGAGCCCTACTTTGGGCTCTGTGCTGACAGCACAGAGTGTGCTTGGGACTCTCTTTCTCTCTGCCCCTCCCCTGCTTACGCTCTCTCAAAATAAATAAACTTAAAAAAAAAAAAAGAGTAGACTGCCATTTGTATTAAAATACTTAGAAAAGAATATTTAAGTAAAATTACAAATACATATGTACTAGCAGATGCAAATAATCTCTTTAGAAGGATAACCCAGTGGTTAATTCTAGGGAAGACAAATGAGTAAAGAATTACTTATTGTGCCAATTACAGGCTCTGAAATTATAGAGTTTGAAACTATAGCCATGTGTACATTTTACTCTATGAGGGTATGTATGTACATGTGCATATGTGTACCTTCTTTCAAAAAGGTCATCATGAAAATATCCAAAGAGAAGGTGTAAAGCTAAGACGACTATAAAGCCAAGGGCAGAATTGGAGAACACCACTATTTAAAGGACAGGTGAAGGAAGAAGTTTACCAAATAACCTGAGGGACAGGAAGACAAAAAAATACAACAGGAGAAAATTGTTTCTTGGAAATAAAGGGATAAGAGAATGTCAAGAATAATGTAAAATAAAACTATTAATAGTGACTTACTTGCTTCTAAATTTTTAAAAATATTTCTGAAAATAAAGTTAGTTTTAAAAAAAATTTTAATGTTTATTTTTATTTTTGAGGAGAGACAGAGTACAAGTGGGGAAGGGGCAGAGAAAGAGGGAGACACAGAATCTGAAACAGGCTCCAGGCTCTGAGCTGTCAGCACAGAGCCCGATGTGGGGCTCGAACCCATGGATCATAAGATCATGACCTGAGCTGAAGTTGGACACTAAAATGACTGAGCCACCCAGGCGCCCCTAAACAGTTACTTTTAAAATGAAAACCTGAACAGCATGTGCGAGGAGACAGGCCCCATAAGACAAGGCCTCAAGAGTGGCTGCAATATCTTGCAATCAGAAGGATACTGGTGAGCTTAATGGTCAGTATTTGAAAGAACTGAGGGCAGAAAAGAGATCACAATAGATAAGAGAACAGAGGTAACGAAGTGGGAACAACCAGTCTATTCTTTCAAAAAATTAGAAGGGAACATACATCAAGAGGTTTTTAAAGATCAGCAAGTTACAGCATATTTATGAGCTAAGAGAAAGAGCCAGCAGAGAAAAAGCAAATGGAATGCAGGTGAGGGAATAACAGCTAGCAGTTGGGGAAAGTGGGAGAGAGGTTCAAGAGGGGGCACAGAAGTGTGTGTGAGGGAAGAGACAATAGAGTGATGAAGGCAGGGTGGGGCAGGGAAGGAAGGGGCAGAGGTAAAGTTCGAATAAAAGTTTTATTTTATTTATTTATTTATTTTTTTTACATAGTCTTGAGGTTTTTGTTCTTGTTTTTTTTACATTTATCATGCTATGAATTCATAGGGAATGAGCTCCAGCAGCTCAGGCTCCTTTCCACTGGTTCTCACAAAATGTGCATCTCTGGGTGGGGCAGGCTGGCGCTTCAGTTGAACCCAAGTACCTTTCTCCTTGACTTTCTTCTTTTTCTGATCGTTTTCCTTCACACGCTTCAGGAAGCTGTCTCAGGTCTTTGAGTGCTTAACATGCTTAATACTTACAAGAATTCTCTTAGCAAGAATCTTGCCCTTAACTTGTTTGTTTACAACAATGCCAACAGCATGGTGGGTAACATTGTAGACTCTTCCAGTTTTGCCACAGTAACATTTGTGCCACATTCCTTTTTGAAAAGTTCCCATTCCCTTGATATCCACAATATCACCTTTCTTGTAGATTCACATGTATGCTTCCAAAGGAACAACTCCATGTTTTCTAAAAGGCCTACAGAACATATAGCGAGTACCTCTCCTCTTTCCCTTGTGTTGGTCATTTTGGCAAATTACTGAAAGATGGAGGTTCTGGCCAAAAGGTTGAATTAAAAATTTTAAAAATGTCACTTTCACCTTTAGGAGAACGCTAGGATACCAATATATTGCTTTGAAAACTAACAAATAGAGGGTCACTTGGGTGGCTCAGTTGGTTAAGTGTCCAACTTTGGCTCAGGTCATGATTTCACGATTTGTGGTTTCAAGCCCCACTTGGGGCTCTGTGCTGACAGCTTGGAGCCTGGAGCCTGCTCTAGATTCTGTGTCTCCCTCTCTCTCTGCCCCTCCCCCACTTGCTCGTGCGTGCTCTCTCTTTCTCTCTCTCTCAAAAATAAACATTTAAAACAATTTCAAAACTAACAAATGGAAAGAATATTTTTTTAAAGGTGAGGATGAAAAACATAACAGATGAACATATGGGAAGATGGGGGAGAAGAGGAGAGGGAAACAAACTACAGGAGAATTTAAAGAAAAAAAATTTTAATGCTTATTTTTAAGAGAGAGTGTACGTGTGCACACAAGTGGGGGAGGGGCAGAGACAGAGGAAGACAAAGAATCCAAAGCAGGCTCCAGGCTCCGAGCTGTAAGCACAGAGCCCCACGCAGGGCTTGAACCCACAAACCATGAGATCATGACCTGAGCCAAAGTTGGACACTTAACTGACTGAGCCACCCAGGAACCCTGAGACTCTTAACTATTGGGGGATGGGCTAAGTGAGTGATGGGTATTAAAGAGGGCACTTGTTGTGATGAGCACTGGGTGTTGTATATAAGTGTGAATTACTGAATTCTACTTCTGAAACCAATATTGTACTGTATATTTTAACTAAAAGTTAAATAAAAATTAAAAAAAATGAAAGGATGAAGAGAGGAACAGAGGCAATATATAATAATCATACAATGTTTTCGGATGATACTATTAAAATGTTTGTAATAATTGGGAAATATTCACTTTTTTTTTTTTTCAACATTTATTTATTTTTGGGACAGAGAGAGACAGAGCATGAATGGGGGAGGGGCAGAGAGAGAGGGAGACACAGAATCGGAAAAAGGCTCCAGGCTCTGAGCCATCAGCCCAGAGCCTGACGCGGGGCTCGAACTCACGGACCGCGAGATCGTGACCTGGCTGAAGTCGGACGCCCAACCAACTGCGCCACCCAGGCGCCCCTCACTTTTTAATCTTAAGTGGAAAAAAGGGCACAAACATACAATGGATATGACATACATACAGGTACATATGTATGTATATGCATATATATAAAAATAGAGAAAATTTGGAGATGATTTTTATTTTCTTTATACATTTTTCCCTCAACTCTTTAATAATGAACATAGAATCAGGAAATATACTTTTATTTCTTTGAAAACAAGCAAGCACTGCATCTTAGCATAGATAGTATGCTACTAAATAAATCAAAACCTTCTGAATTTTAATTAGGTATTAACAAATCTATGGGAAATAAAGAACTTAAGGAATAAAAGAAAATTGATTACTTCTGCTTCGTAGTAGGCATTACTAACAATTTCAGAATCAGAGAGTCTTAGAACATTAGTACTGAAGTGGTCCTTGAGCCTATGTAATTTAATACCTGCATCTTACAAAATAGGAAAATGAGATCCAAGAAGGTAAATAACTCATCTAAGGTCACTAAGTTAGTTACTGGCACATGGGACCCCGGTATCCTGAATTCCAGGCCAGCATTTTTACTGCTGTATCAGAATGCTCAATTTTTCTCTAATGCACCACATGAAAATTACTTCTAGACTGACACCAGCCTAATTAATATCACTGTCTCAAGGTGGCTCCTTAAAGGAACACAGACAACATAAACCTGATGTGATAAAAGATTATACATTCGCGAGGTGCCAATTCACAATAAACCCATTAACATCTCTAAACTCAGAACAAAGTTAGGAAATGGGTGAAAATAATCTAATTTACACATTACTATGAACACCAAATCAAAATTTCCAACTTAATATAAAACTCTACTCATCCTACACCTCCCCAGTTTGAACTTACATTCTAAAGAAATGCTTCAGTGCTATATATTTTAATAAATTCCTTGTTATTACCCTAAGAAGCAGTTATTCATTAAGAAGAAACAAACTTGTGCCAAATCTTCAAACGATGTTAAAAATACACAGGAATGTTGATTCATGTAGGTTCTCAAATTTAAATGTGCCTTAGGCAACAACTTACATACTAGAAGATAAATGTGGCAATCATTTTTAGCATTCAAAAAGAGTAGTTAAAATTCGTGGTCTTAAAAAGGTAAACTTTAATATCAATGTACTCACACTCAGGAAATACATTACATATTTTCAGCTAAATCTATAAATATCCCTAAATAAATCCTTGGCTCTTAGATTAAGTATTAAAGAAATGTTGAGACCACTTAATCTGTGTACTGCCTTTCTGCCTCCTCTGTGACCACCATGATTTGAGTAACTCTACTACAGGTAACTTCAAAACAGGGAAGTTTAAGTCCCAAGTCCTAGAATTTACATTCAAGGCTACACAGCAACCATCTCAAAAAGTTCTACTTTTACTGACCAAAAATTATCTACATTGACTCTAGAGATTATTTCTAACACAAAATACAAAGACGAACCACAGAGAAGGTTGACAGAAGGCTTAAGTTCAATGGCTTTTGTGAGAATAAAAAGGACCTTTTATCCAAGTCACAAAAATAGACTCCAAGGAGGGAAAATTAAAAGCAAAAGACCTCACGTTCCCAATTCTGTATATATTTTCTTTCCAGTTGATCTGGGCTATAAAGGATGTACTTGTGGAAATTAATCTAGTTTGTACCCCTAATCCTACCCTGCTTAAAACTAAAGTTATCAGTGCCCTCTGCATTCTGACATTTCATTCTCTCCTTCTGTTTGCCTGTTGTCCATTCCACCTTTCAGGATACAGAATCCTCAGAAGGCAGATACATCCAACGTTCCATTGTGCTCCTTCATTATTCTTATAACAAGACATGGGAAAATAATGCCAAGTATCACTTACCAGAACATTTTCCTCTATATTGATATAAGATCCCCAATAATTGGAACACAAGCAATCTCTACTTTTGGTCCAATGAATTTCCAAAAGCAGTGTCTGATTTATGTGAGATCAGAATTTGCTAGAAAATCCTTTTAAACTACTTATGAGTGACAAACTACCATGAACTACCTCACAACTCTGCATTCTGTTTCCTTGTTCTTTTCTCTGAGCATCCCTGTTTTAGAAACCTCAATTATTGATAAGTGTATGTGGAGTACATCAGGTGTCTATGGCAGAACAAAGATTTAAAACATTCCTAAAAGAACAAAATAACCAGGTGTCCACACTTTCTAGGCAGCTAAAAATCCCATATGGACCAATTTAAAGTTCCTTATATCAGGTAAGAAGGAAACATTGTTTGGAATAAATTTAGTCTAGGACAACAATGGAAAAGGAAAGAATTCCATATCATTAGAAAGACACATCTCAAAGATACAAGCATCTACTGAGTCCCCAAATTATAAAATGATGTGGTAAAAAAGCTCTCTTTGTCCCTACTTGTAATTTATCCCATGCTTCCTCACACTCCAGCATCACAGTCTTAAGGAACTGTTTAAGACAAACAACTTGAAGCTTCTAGGCAAACTGTGGATTCGTAGAGGCAGTAAGAAACTATAAAAACCCAGGGAAAATGCTCAGGCTCCTTTTAACCCCCATAAAAATAGTTGCCTTTACTCTACTGAAATGTTACTTGAAAATCCTAGTAAGTTGGGTTAACAGAAGTTGTCTTTTTGGGGGGGCACCTGGGTAGCTCAGTCGGTTAAGCATCTGACTCAGTTTTGGCTCAGGTCACGATTTCACAGTTCGTGAGATCAAGCCCTGTATCTGGCTCTGTGCTGACAGTGTGGAGCCAGCTAGGGATTCTCTCTCCCTCTCCTCTCCCCCACGCACATGTGTGCACCATCTTTCTCTCTCTAAAAATAAGTAACATTAAAAAAAAAGTTGTTGCCTTTTTTTCAAGTTTAAATAACAGGTGCTAATAAATATTCATTTTGATTACTTAAAATCTGAACAAGTATGGTTCAAAAAGTAAAAATAATATAACGAAAGGTATATATTATGAAGAGTCTCATTCCTACCCTGCTTCCCATCTATCCAGTTCCTACTGCATTTGTAAGTTTATCATTCCAGAGTTTCTTTATACAAAGAAATGCAGATTAAAAGATATTGTTATTTTTCCAGGCCATCTTTGGTGGGAGTACTTGGGGCTGAGCTGAGAAGGACTGGTGGACACAGGATCAGAGGGTCTCTAGCTCTCTCAAAATGGCCACTATTCTGAGGGCACAAAGTTGTACATTTGACCTTAAAACATGAATCACATTCCTGGACACATTCCACTCTGGCTGGGACCCTGACATCCCCTCCCTGCCTGTGTGAAGGACAAGGCTCAGCTCCCTCATGAGAAGAGAAAGCTGATCCACCATTCCCTAAGAGTTAGCTGGGTGCAACAAGCTATACTTTTAACTACTAAGTGGAGCTGTACCTAATGAAAATTAAAGCCCAGAGAATGCTCCTCCCTTTCTGGTCTTTGTTATAATGTTGGTGTGTATGCGTGTGTGTTTAAATTAATAGATTTTTATCTTTAGAAGAGGTTTACAGAAAATTAAGCAGAAAGTGTACTACAAAGAGTTCCCATATACCCGGCTCTTTCCCCTGTTCACCATTTTCTCATTAACATCTTACATTAATGTGGTACATTTGTTATAACTGATGAGCCAACAGCGACACATTATCATTAACTAAAGTCCGCAGTTTACATTAGGGTTCACTCTTTGTGTTCTACATTCTTTGGGCTTTGACAAATGTATAATGAAATAATCACCTTTACATTAACATACAGAATAGTTTCACTGCCCTAAAAATCCCATGTCCCAACTGTTCATCCCTTCCTACCTCCCTCTAAACCCCTGGCAACCACTAATCCTTTCACTTACTGTCTCTATAGTTTTGCCTTTCCCAGAATGTCATATAGTTGGAATCATGTAACTATGTAGTTTCCTCAGACTGGCCTCTTTCATTAAGCATCAGGCATTTAAGGCTTAGCCATGTTTTTTGGTTTTTTTTTTAATTTTTTAAAATGTCTTTATTTTGAGAGAGACAGAGACAGAGAACGAACAGGAGAGAGGCAGACTGAAATGGAGACACAGAATCTGAAGCAGGCTCCAGGCTCCAAGCTGTCAGCACAGAGCCCGATGCGGGGCTCACGAACTGTGAGATCATGACCTGAGCCGAAGTTGGATGCTTAACCAACTGAGCCACCCAGGCACCCCAGGTTTAGCCAGGTCTTTTTGCAGCTTAAGAACTTATCTCTTTTTCTCACTGAATAACACTCCATTGTACAGATTGTTTATTCTTTCACCTTTTGAAGGACATCTTAATTGCTTCTGGTTTTTTGAAATTAGGATATAAACATTCATGTGCAGGTTTTTGGTAGATATAAGTTTTCTATTCATTTGGGTAAATATACATAGGAGTATGACTGCTGGATCTTATAGTAAGGCTATGCTTAGCTTTGTGAGAAACAGCCAAATTGTCTTCCAAAATGACTGCCATTTTGCACTACCACCAGCAACGAATGAAGACTTCATATTGTTATATATCCTCACTAACATTTGGTACTGCCAGTGTTTTGTTTTGTTTTGCCATTCTAATAGTTTAGTAGTTTCTTATTGTTGTTTTAATTTGCAATTCCTTAGTGACATATGATGTTGGACATCTTTTCATATGCTTTTTTTCCACCTGGATATCTACTTTGGTGGGGTGCCTGTTCAGTTCTTTTGCCCAATTTTTAATTGCATTGTTTACTTTAAGTTTTAAGAGTTCTTTGTATGTTTTGGATACAAGCCATTTTTCAGATGTGTCCTGCAAACATGTTCTCCTAGCCTGTGGCTTATCTTCTCATTCTCTTAATGTCCTTCACGGGACAAAACTTTTTAAACTTTCATGGGTCATGCTTTTGATGTTGTATATAAAAAGTCATTACCAAACCCAAGGTCATCCAGGTTTTCTCCCGATATCTTTTAAAAGTTTTGTACCTTACATTTAGGTCTGTGATCCATTTTGAGTTAAGTTGTTTAATTCAAGGTGTAAAATCTGTCTCCAGATCTTTTTTTTTTTTTGCATGTGGATGTCTGTTTCAGCACCATTTGTTGAAATATTATTCTTTCTCCACTGAATTACTTTTGTTCCTTTGTCAAAGATCAGTTGACTATACTTATATGGGTATATTTCTGAGCTATTTTGTTCCATTGATCCATTTGTCTATTGTTTTGCCAACACCACACTGTCTTAATTATTATAGCTTAACAGTAAATCTTGAAGTTGGGTAGTGTCAGTCCTTTGATTTCCTTTTCCTCAGTATTGTGTTGGCTTTTACCTGTCCTTACTAGGATCACTTTGTCAGTATCTACAAAATAACTAGCTGGGATTTTGATTGGGATTGTGCTGAATCTATAGATCAAGTTAGGAAGAACTGACATCTTAACAACGAATCTTCCCACTCATGAACATGGAATGTCACTATAAATGGAATGTCACTCCATTTATTCAGATAATTCAGAAGATTTATTCAGATCTTCTTTGACCTCTTTTATCACAGTTTTATAGTTTTTCTCACACAGGTCTTATATATGTTTTGTCAGATTTATTCTTAAGCGCCTCATTTTGGGGGGGTGCCAATAAATGGTATTGTTTTTTAAATTTCAAATTTCAACTGTTCCTTGCTGGTATGTAGGAAAGTAACTGACTTTTATATATTAACTTTGGAACCAATAACTGTGTTATATCATTTATGAATTCTAGGAATTTGTCAGTTCTTCGGGATTGTCTACATAGATAATCAGAACATCTGTGAATAAAGACAGTTGTACTCCTTCTTTCCCAATCTGTATGCCTTCTGTTTTCTTGTCTTACTGCATTAACTAGGTTCCCCAGTACGATGTTGAATAGGAATGGTTAGAGAGGACATCCTTGTCTTGTTCCTGATCTTAGGGACAAAGCATCTAGTTTCTCATCAAGTATGGTGTTAGCTGTAGAGTTTCTGTAGATGTTCTTTATCAAGTTGAGGAAGTTCCCCTTCATACCTAGTTTGTGGTGAGTTCATGAATAGGTATTGGATTTTGTCACACGCTTTTTCTGTATCCAAGACACGATCCTATGATTCTTCTTCTTTAGCCTGTTGATGTGACAGATTACATTAACTGTTGAATGTTGCACCAGCCTTGCATACCTGGAATAAATCCACTCGGCTGTGGTATATGATTCTTTTTATATATCATCGGATTTAATTTGTTAATATCTTGTTGAGGAGTTTTCTGTGTTCATGAGTTACATTGGTCTGTAATGTCTTTTTAAAGTGTAAACAGGCTGAGTAATCTCAGAGCTATCAGCCAGTTACACGTAATAATCCATTTAATCAGATTATTGTTCTTCTGAACCCTAAACAACTGCAATGAGGCAAAGACATTACTGGTCGGAGGGAAAACATGGAATACTTAGGCATCAAGGCAGGCATGAGTCAGCTGTAGCAGCTCAAAAGCATCAAAAGCTGTAGTTTATACTACTTTCCTTAGCTTTGAAGTTAGTAATCAGAAGAGGGAGGAAAGAATCAGGAAATTGAGGGATAAGATACCTAAGTGCCTGAAAGAAGCTATTTTTTAAAATGTTTACTTATTTTGAGAGAGTGAGAGAAAGAGGCAGAGAGAGGGAGAGACAGAATCCCAAGCAGGCTCCACATTCATTCAACACAGAGTCTGACACAGGGCTCGATCCCATGACTGTGACATCATGACCCGGGCCTAAATCAAGAGTCGAATGCGTGACTGAGCCACCCAGGCACCCCAGAAATTACTTTCTTTAATAGGTTTTGTGAGATACAACAACCTTGCCTGACTTTTAAAAGTAAGGAGGGTCTAAGGTCCAGGTTTCACACTTGTACACTGCCTTCTGAGTCAGGGATGGTACGGCTCTATAGCACAAAAACTTCTCTACCCAGATCTGCCTCCTCCCCTTACTAATTTGCTACTTTCAAACAACCTGAGAATTTTTTTTTAACCACAGAAAACCATCTTCACAATTTTTGCCAACTCTAAATACTAATTATACCACTATTTACTTAATAAAATGCATAAAGTTGGCATTTTATTAAAATTAACTTATTTTAAAAAGAAAATCTTAGGGATGCCTAGGTGGCTCAGTCAGTTGAGCATCTGACTTCAGCTCAGGTCATGATCTTACAATTTGAGGGTTTGAACCCCACGTTGGGCTTTGCACTAACAGGGGGCAGACTGCTTTGGATCCTCTGTCTCCCTATCTCTGCCCCTCCTCCCCCCAAAATAAACAAACATAAAAAAATTTTATAGCTCTATCATTAACAGATACTATCTCTTACCAAATACAGTTATTATACATTAATATACATTAAATATATAACTCTTAAAATTAAAAACATTCATCCTTCTACCACCTAAAGTCATCTACTATGCAACCAGTGATAAATGCCCCCCATACTTTGAGAAATACTCATCAAATCCAACCTTCTCTTTCATTTATAAGTAATGAAATTGAAGACCAGAAACCAAAGTGAACTATTCAAGGTCACAGAGCTAATCAGGAGCTGAACTGGAACCAACACTCTCTTTGCTCCACAAACAAAAACTAACTCTTCACACACCCACACTACTGTTCTTTCCACTACAACAAGTTTAAAAAAAAAAAAAA